>NW_021604599.1:9109799-9130759 GCF_004785775.1 Grammomys surdaster | reverse complement strand
TATTAAAGTATATTAAACACAGTAGCAATAGCTATCCAACTTTCATTTACAAAATAAATTTTAGAGTCTGGGGCTATTGTTCTGTGGTAGAATTCTTGCTTAGCATGTACAAAGCCCTGAATCCAGTCCCTGTATCAAAATAATAACGGTAGTAATCATTTTGAGATTTGCCAGTGTCAACAAATACAAGTCTGGTTTCTCGTTAGCTTTTCTGAGTATATCATACTTAATTCATTACTCCACCGCTTTGATTTATAGATTGCTTTCAGTTTTTCATTTCAGAAACCATACTTGAATATGTCCTTTTAAGAGATTTTTTTAAAAACTTATTTCTGAGGCAAAGACTTACTATGTAGCCTTGGCTGGCCTTAAACTTGCCATGTTTACCAGATGACCTCAGACATTTGATTAAGATTATGCTAGACTGATTAGGATTATGCTTACCTTTGTATACATTTGTAAGCATTTGTCTGGGTGAGATTATAAGAGTTAGGATCATTAGACTCTATGCTATATGTATAACTCTCCTTTAGTGTCTCTGTACTGTGGTTATTAATGCTGTGGAAACTTTCTTGGGAACTGTGATTCTCTGGAAGCCACATCAGAAATGTCTGCCTTTTCTTTTTTTCTAGCAACGGTGTTGGGTTCCTAGCTTTTCTGCCAAACAGCTGCACAGGTCACCCATGTCTGTCTCTTCTAAAATGTCTTTCCCCCCAGATCCAGGATCTGTGGAGCCTGAAGCTTGTTTAATTTTTTAAGGATCCTATTAAGATACACAAAATTATAAATACAAAATTTGGATCATGATTTTTTTAAGATTGGGAGAGAAAAAAAGGCCCTGATCCTTGGGAAAGGGTGTTTATGATACAGACATTCCATTTAGAACTAAGCATGCCATAGTTTCTTATTTATTGTACTTTGGTCAGTGTAGGTCTCTGAGTTAATTGCCATCTACTGAAGAAAGAAGCTTCTTTTATGACAGTTGATGTACTAATCTTTGGGTATAATAAGTCATTGGGGGTTCATTTAATATTATGTTCATTTTAATATTAGGTACAGAGTAATAACAGTAAATTCTCTCCTAAGGAGGCCTCTACCTGTCCAGCCACAGGTTGTTGGACCTGATAATGGTTCCAGATTTGGATTCTATATGGTGGAGCAGTCTTTAAAGTTGATCAGAGAATAGTTTGTTACTCCTATGATATTTATGGCACTATTGCACCAGTGGGCATGCCTTGCTAGGCCAGTTGTTATTGTAGCTCCCAAGGTTCACAGTTAAGTAAGAGTACTGACTACCTTTTCCCTCTGGCACCATGCATAGCACTGTGAAAGCTAGCCAGTATGGATAAAGCTTCGAGGTGAGTGCCAGCTTGATTTCTCCATGTCCTAGGATTCGATTATTCAATTATGAAGTTAATCTTTGTTAAAAAGTTAGTGAAAGAATCATCAGGACCCTAGATTATCTTTATAAATGATTCAGATTATTTTCCTTGTTGTTCATCCCTCTCCCTGGCATTTAAAGCTATTGTACAGCATTGTTCTCAGATGGGATCATCAAATATAGTATATACTCTTAAGTCAGAATATTGACCTTCACCTAACAACTAATCCTTGACAATATTAATGCCTCCAGTCCGATTTCATTGCTCCATAACTGAAGCCTCATGCTAGTCATTGTAGTTGAGAGCCAGATTCTAAGATGACTGACATTAAATCTCTCCACTCTTTTGGAATTATATGGTTTTTTATGTGGCCCATTTATTAAGTATCTGTCTATACAGGGTGAATATAAGCTGTAGGATGTGTTGCCTCTTTAAATCTCTTTAAAAGGCTAGCACCTTTATGGACTGCCATCCAAATTCTGCAAAGTCTTGTGGATTTTCCTCATCTGGAGCTAATTCTCATACTATAGCTGCAAAAATCACTGCGAGTTTTCTAGTAGTCCTGGAGTGCCATTTTGCAGTCTTATTACAAGGTGACACTACAGGCTATAGATTGGATTCATCTGAAGAGTAATTTGACTGTCAAATTTTTGTTTTATTGATCGATTTTTTCAGCCTTCTCCTTATCTAAGTCTGCATTATTCTGATCTTCCTTAAAAGGATATATAAAATTACAATCATTACTGAAAATATAATTATTTCTATGCTGATAATCAAAACAAAGTTACACAGTGTACAAGTGCCCTCTGCCATTGTATTCTCCATTTTTTAAACACAGAAAATACTTTCTTCTCAATTTTTTTAAACACAGAAAATGATTTCTTTTTAATCTCTCTAAGTCCATTCTTCCTTTGGAGACCTCACTTTTGGCAGGAGCCATGTGAGAAACGTTGTGGCAAGCCAGCCAGCTTTCTGGAGATGACCCACTTTTTTGCATGGGGTGATGGGTGTGGTCTGAAGGGGCAAAGACCCTAGGACTTTGTCCTAGAATTGCTTTTTGCCTGCTAATACTCCTTCCCATGTCATATTCCTCATTTATCTGTCATGGTGTGGAACAAAATTTCATTGCCTATAGTTTCCTGGGCATTTACTCACTCTATTGGGTAGATTTTCTGCAGAATCAATATGAAGATGTACTTTCATTTAATAATATTCTTTAAACAAATTGATAATTTCACAATTTCTGATAATGATTTTATAGAGCTCCCAAGTTGTTCCAAGTAATTTTAAATCCATTGCAAAATTTAAAAAAAGCTGAAAAGTATGTTCTCCAAACTTATATGAGCTAATTTCACTAAGAAGAAATATAGGTTTGGAACAAATCTGCAATCAAGGAAAATGTTCCTTCTAGGTTGGGGATGAGGCCACTAATCTCAGTTACTAGGTCATAAACTAGGAATGGGCACTTTATTATGGATGTCAAATCATAAAATATGATTGACTAATTTGTCTATGTAAGACTTCAAAATAATAAGACACAAGACAGTTGGCCTGTCTCTTGACAGATCATTCCTAATTTATGACATAAAAACTATTGCTTTAAACTTATAATGAGCTTGTGGAGCTAAAAAATAGATAAGGAATGTTTAGTCAGGAAACGTTTACTGGAAAGACAGAAAATGATTCTGTTGTAAATATTACCAACCTATGACATGAACTATTACTTTAAAATTACTGTGAACTAATGAAATATAGAAATGTTTAGAAAGCCATATAATCAGTTACCCTGCTGTAACTCCCTCTTGTGTAACATTTTATGTATGAGCTAATTTTTCTTTTATAGACAATGTTTGCCCGAGAATCTATAAAAAGCTGAAAGCAAAAATTAATCTTGGTGGATCCCCTTTCTGCTTCATCCAGTGTGTGTGTGCCTGACTTTCTCTCTTTCTTTTTCTTTGTCTGCAGTTCATGAAGAGTTAATGAGCTCTGAGCCTTTCACCCACTGGTGAGCAGGCCCCTGAGATAAAGAGTAAAGAGTTTCTTTAAAGAGTTTCAAGTAATTAAGTTTTCTGTTTTCCTAATCCCCTGCTGCTGTTAGCAGTCAATTGCCAGAAGCCTTCAGCTCTGGCCCCCTGAAGAGCATAAAAGTAAGCCCAATTGCTTGGAAATACCAGATTTGGTCCAACTCTGTCCTGCCTCAGTCTACCTGGGTGTCAAATCTGGCCTTTGACACACTTTATTAGTTTCAAACTAAATATTTCTATGACTGTCTATATCCAGTTTCTTTTATTTCTTCAGCACCTAAGCACATTTTCAAACATATTGTACCAATTCAGAGGTCTTCTCTGTCTGGGTCTGGCTTCCTGTGTGCCTGCAGCTAGCTGTTCTCTGCCACAAGGGTCAAGCCTTAAAGATTCAAGCTACCTGCTGGAGAAACCGACCTGACAGGAAGAAGCGACCCCCGCCATCCCTCCAGGCATTTGCTACAGGCTTTTCACAGTGGCTGGCCCAGGAAACTGCAGACTCCACACATTGTGAGTGCCCAGACCTGAGATTGAGAAACTCCAGGAAGTATTTGTCCTGTTTCCTGTGTTCCCCGGCTGCATGGCAGCTCCCACCCCCACCTCCTGCCTGGAGCAATGCTCCTGGGCACTCCAGGCCACCTGCTACTTGCTAGCTTGACTGGATCTCAGTTGTTCTGCTCACAGGGAAGGATGGTTCCATTGCTCAGAGAATGAAAAGCCTCAGAAGCCTCCCTCACCCACAGCCACCATTAAATTGTGGTGGCCATGCACTGAAGCTCCTGCATCCACCACCTTGCTCAATCTTAAGGGGGCCTCGCCTCCCACCTGAGTAGCATGCTGCAGCCACAAAACAGCTTGTGGCTGCTAGGGAAATGGTTTCCCTTTCTTTCACCTATGTCTTTTGGCCTAATGCTTGAATCTAGTGTTATAAGCTTGAATTTATGTGCCCTCCCATTGGACGTCAAAATCATCGACTTTCTGAACACACCAGCAGTGTAAATAATGACACAGAGACTTGTTTTTTTATTAGTCCTTAGACCTTAGCTTAGACTACCTCCTGGCTAGCTTGTGTAACTTTATTAACCCAACTATTGTAGTCCATGATACACCATTGAGCTAGTTCTTTACCCCTCTCTCTGTCTAGGTATATCTAACCTCCTCTATGTCTGCTAGTGAATCATCCTGTGTCTGCTTATTCTCCCAGTGACCCTCTCTCAGCCTGGAAATCCAACCTTTCTTTTCCTGTCAATATATCAGTGGTCAACTCCCTATTAAGGCAATCAGAAAGAGAGAAAGATGTATGTTTACAAAATACTGAGGCAGGTGAAGAGTAACATAAGAATAACATAACATAAGAATAACAGTACCAAAATCCAGCCAATACTCATCTCTCTGCCAGTATAACAACCAACAATTGAAAAATACAAAGACAACCTTCACACAATGTACAAAAAGATTATCCCAACAGGATAATTAATCCAACAGGACTCTAAATAGAGCTTATTTTTACAATTAACTAAACTAGTACCCAACAAGTCTACAAGTAGGATTATTTATAGGTGACTAACTTCTAACTTGCATTTCTTGATTATCCTAAACAGTTTGCAATAATAGCTTTCATATGACTAGAACTTTACATTCTTAAATGAGTTACATATGTACACTACATTACAAAAGAGTTGAACAAAATGATCTGAAGTTTCTGTCAATATACAATAATGCATACCAATTAAAATATTTAAGACTTGTTTTTTTCTTAGTCTAAAAGGAGATACAATAATCCACCTTTCTTTTCCTCATTTCCCTATACTCCCCTCTTATCCTTTAATCCTCTTTCCTGTCCTCCCCCATAACACTAGATAGGAGAGAAAGAGATCCCTGATTCTAACCTCTTTTACTTTGTTTCCTCCCTGACCATAACCATTAACATCTTCTAACCAACCCTCCTAAACAACAAACATCCATAACTCACCAAATAACCAAAACCCCACCCCACCTCTTGGGAATAGAGATGTTCTTAAAATTGTTTCCTGTTGTCTCAGGGCAAAGGCATCTTTTGGGGACTCTATGAAAATTGGGATATTGGCCAAGTCCTAGGAGAGCTAGCTGTATTATTTATTGTTGAGACTCTTTGGGATGAGAAAATGCAGGGTTTAACTGAAGTCCTGCCTGAAACAGTCCATGAGGTTGGACCATCTGAGCTAGCCATTTTGAAGTTGACCTAGATGCAAATTTTTGAGGAAACAGTAACTGAGGCAGTCTGTGAGGCTGGATTACCTGGGCTATTTGCTTTGTTTTCATTGTTGTCTGTCTTTTTGCTCTCCAAACATACAAACCTTAAAAGGTAATATTGTAGGTACACTTCTGGATTAACATATGTAGAGAGAATGAGCAGTGTGCATAAATTAGCTAAAGATGATTTTCTGCTCTATGTTTGAGCAGATAAAAGGCATCTATCAACTTTATAAGTCCATTTGGACTGTGTAACCGAACTGTAATATAAATCTTCGTCCATGCTATATGAAAGATGGCATGAAATAATAAGTCACAAGGACCAGGTAGCCAAAAGGATTCATTGGCTATGAGGAGATTTTCATATTTCAGGTAGCAGGATGTCTTCCTTGGTCAAATCTAATCTTTATAAGTTTGGATAGTATCCATATGTATTCATTCTATGTAGAAACATAAACAAAACCATGTCCCCAACACAAAACTATTGCAGGCTTCCATTCTGATTTTAATACATCTTTAGATCACATTGGCTAATTTAATCCCAGTTTTTTCCCCTACAACGAAGTGTCTCTTAGCTGCTGTTGTTTCTCTTTCATCAACATTAAGAAAATTAAAAGTGAACAAAGCACCATTTAACCTGTCCCTGGGGTTTTTTACTCTTTCTCTTTGTTTTATAACATTTCTTTTAAAGTATGATTGGCTCTTTCTACAAATGCTTGTTCTATAGGATTGTGGGGGTATACCAGTAATATATTTTATATTATAATATTCAAAGAATTGTTTCATCTTACTGGATATAAAGGCATTATCAGTTTTAATTTGTGCATGTATTCCCATTATTTCCAATAAATGTGTAATTATAGAATTACTTTTTTTCAGAACTCAAAGAAGTTGCCCATTGAAACCTGATATGTATCAATGGTATGGTGTACAAACTTAAGTTTTCTAAATTCTGCAAAATGAAACACATTAATTGGCCAGATTTTATTTATTTTGGTACCCCCTCAGGTTTCCTGCATGTAATGGAGTTTGGTTACACAGAGAACAGGTAGGGCATTGTCTTATAATTTCTTTGGTTTGTGGCCAAGTGATAGAAATTTTTTTCTTTAAACCTTTACTGATAACATGGCGTTTTTCATAAAATTCTGAGGCTTCTAATACATTTCCTACTAATAATTGGTCAGGTTCCTCATTTCCTTGTGCTAATGGACCTGGCAACCCTGACTGAAACCAAATACATGAAATGGAAACTTATGGGTTCTTAGGAAAGTTAGTTATGCTGGATGGTGTTTTGCTGGGGCAAACATGTGAAGGAACATTTCACTGAAGCAGACACAGGTGAAAGGAGTCTTTGCTAACAACACACATGTGTTGGTCCACCTTATGTTGCATAGTTGAGCTCTAATTGACAGGACTCTATAGAGAGAAAGGCATCAGAAAATTTCTGGTGATGTGCTGCAGCTTTTTTTTTTTTTTTGCCACTTCTTTGGACTCAGGCCAATTGGCAGAGTGATATCAGCTGAGAGAGACTCCTGTGCTGAGGCAATACCCATGGAGGACACATGATGTTTGGAGTATAAATAGGACTCAATGGACTGTGAGTGGGCTTGGTTTGCTTGCATAGGTAAATGCTTCTTGGTCTAGCATCTTTGCTGATCTTCACTTTTTTGAGAGCGGCACAGCGAGAACTTCTCCTGGTCTTCCTGGTGGTCCTGGACCCTCCTGCTGGTTCGTGATTTGTCTGAGGCCTGGCTGTTTTGCTAGATGCTGCCACTGCAGCTGCTATTCCCACCCTACTGAGTTGCTGCTAGATCATGCCATTGGTGGTGTATTCATGAAATATTTACAAATGGATTGAGCTGCCTTTACTGACCTGTGAACTGAACTGCTAATTTCCTGACAACGCTAATGGGATTTGCTCTGAAGAACCATTTCTACACAGGTCCACTTCCCCCATATCCTTTCTCTTTCACTACCTCTGGTGGGTGGTGGGCTAGAAGGAGGGTAAACTACCATTAAAAATAGGACTTGAAAAAATTAAAGTTACAAATATGAGTAACACTTAATGAATGGTTTCTATTTCTGAAATAGATATTATGCAGTTGCATAAATAACAAAGTTAATTCTGAATTATCAGGAATAAATTCAGCAGTTTCTATATGCAAAACAACTCTTTCTGCATATTGAGAGTCAGTAATTATATTCAGAGATTCCGAACAATCTAATAATACCATAGGATTGCATATAACTATGATTTTTGAGCAGAAGTATATGGGTTTTGAATCCTTTGCTTACTTTGTTTGACTTATAGCCTGCCATTCCTAATTTATTTGCATCAGTATGTAGGTGCTTCAGGAGTTGGCAGTCCCTTTATAATGTGTGGGAGAATACAATTATTTCTTTTTATAAGCTGCAGACACTTGCTTTTAGGATATTTGTTTTTTTGTTTTGTTTTTTGTTTGTTTGTTTTTGTTTTTTCTTTTGTTTTTTTGTTTTTGTTTTGTATTGTTTTTTGTTTTGTTTTTCAAGACAGGGTTTCTCTGTGTAGCTCTGGCTGTCCTGGAACTCACTCTGTAGACCAGACTGGCCTCGAACTCAGAAATCTGCTTGCCTCTGCCTCCCAAGTGCTGGGATTAAAGGTGTGCGCCACCACCACCCGGCATAATTACATAATTTCAACATTCATAAGAGGCACTACATTTTTTTTCTGGCTCTGTTTCTGACAATTGATGTAGTCTTATTATATCTTATGTGATTAATTCAGAAACCTTTTCTATGTAAGTCTTTAAGTTTTACTTTGTTTATATGCTAAGCAAATCCATTCTATAATAATATTTTCCCTGTGTATAATGATCCCTGTAGAATGAGTTAGAGACAAAATAACCAAAATAAAATCAAATTTAGGATTAATTGGATCCACATATGCATCTCTCAGTCTCTTTTCTATCACAGTTAACTCTTTCTGCTTCAGCTGTTAACCATTTTAGACTGTTTAAGTCTGAATCTCCTTGTAATGTTTAAAACAAATTTATGTATTCACAAATAGTTAATCCAATTGTAGGTTGCAGCCAATTAAAATCTTCCATTAATTTTTGAAAATCATTAAGTGTTTGCAATTGAGCCGGGCGGTGGTGGCACATGCCTTTAATCCCAGCACTTGGGAGGCAGAGGCAGGTGGATTTCTGAGTTAGAGGCCAGCTTGGTCTACAGAGTGAGTTCCAGGACAGCCAGGGATACACAGAGAAACCCTGTCTCGAAAAACTAAAACAAAACAAAAAAAAAAAAAAAAAAAAAAAGAGTTTGCAACTGATCTCTACACATCTGTGCCTTTTGTGGTTAAATTCTTTGTTGATATATTTTGTAGCCCAAATAGTTAATAGAATCTTCTTTCTGTAGTTTTTTAGGAACAATTTGTAACCCCCTAGCATTGCAGAATTCTTTGTGTTTCCTTAAACATTTTTCTCTAAAGTATCTGCATCAGAATCAGCCAACAAAATATCACCCATGTAATGATAAATAATAGATTGAGGAAATTGCCTACAAATTATTTCTAGTGGTTGTACAAAATATTGATATGAAGTCGAACTATTTGGCATTCCCTGTTGAAGAACTTTCCAATATCTCTTTACTGGACCACTATTATTACAAATAGTTACTGAGAAAGCAAAACTTTCCATATTATTTTATTGTCCCTCATGAAAAGGGGTTGTGAAAAAGCAGTCTTTTAAATCAATTACTATCATAGGCCATGACTTAGGTAATAAAGAAAGTAAAGGAATTCTAGGCTGTAAAGAACCTATTGGTTGAATTACTCAATTCACTGCTCTTAAATCTGTTAACATCCTCCATTTTCCTGTTGTCTTTTTTATAATATGGGATGGTAGACTCTTCTGTATGTGGAGTCTCCAGCTGCTCTTGTACCAGCTGTTCACGCACCTGCAATTTTTCCCTTACTTAAGGGCCACTGATCTACCCACACAGGTTTGTCAGTAAATCATTTTAGGAGTAGGGCTGTTGGTATTTCAGCAGTGACCCTTTCCTCCCGCCAAGCATTTCTATTACCTGTATTAAATTGCATCTGTTTTTTTTACATACACCATAATTTTAATTTCCTCCTTGCAAACCCTATCTATAATACCTAAATACACAATGAATCCTTGGGAAGTTAATTCACCTCTTCCCATGATAATCCCTACTGTCCCTGAAGGCAAAGGACCTGGAGGCACAGTGGTTGTTTTGTAGTATTGCGTTTTGGGTGATAAGGCAAGAGATTTATCTGTGGCAAAATCTTCCTTGTTTAAACCTAATTGGGCACTTTGCTTAGCCTTTAAACTTATTGGCCACACTGACTCAGGCAATTATTTCTGGTGGGCTATGTTTATCCAGGGCTGTGAAGGACACAGCTGGTTACTAATGAGTACATTCTGAGGTTTTTCTCTGAATTGTTTTTTTAACTCTCTCCCTGCTATCAGGAACAACCTGACCAGCGGGGTGGTTGTGTCTCTAAATGCCCTTTGTGTTCCCTTGGTTGTTATGGCGAATTTGTCAGGGTGGTCTCACACTATGAAGGGTTACGTTTTAAAAAATAAAAAAAATTTTTTTAAAAAAAAATTAACTTTGAGGTCTTAGAAACACAAGCCAAAACAAACTCCAAAGTAATAAGCAGTGATAAATAATTCAGAAGAGAGAAGAAATGAATAAAAGAATTGAGGATAAAAAAAAAACATTTCAATTAACATTTCAGAGCTGGTTCTCTGAAAAGATTAAGAATACTAACAGACCCCCTAATAGAAAAAAGGGGTTGTGATGATTTGAATAATAAATGTCCTGAATAATCTAAGGCATTTGAATGTATCCCCAGTTGGTGGGTCTGTTTGGGTAGGCTCAGGTTGTGTTGTGCTACTGGACCAAGTATGTCACTGGGGGCAGTCTTTGAGAGTTTAAAGATTAACTGTTTTTAGTTTGCTTTCTGTGTTTGCTGCTGAATATGTGAGCCCTCAGCATCTGCTCCAGCCACCATGCCAGCTGCCTGTTGCTTGCTGCCTGCTCCTTCTGCTCTGCCATCATGGACTCTTAACCTTTTGGAAACAAAAACCCAAATAAACTTCTTGCTCTGTAAGTTTTCTTGGTCATGATGTTTTTTTCACAGTGATAGAAAAGTAGTTAACACAGAGGGCATTGGAACAGATACTAATGAAATACAACAGTCATCAAACAATACTTTGTAAAGTTATATTTTAAAAATATTTGGAAGATCTAGGAAACAATAAATAAGTTCTTAGATACATATGACCTACCAAAATCAAAGCAAGAAATATATGCAACTTGAACATATTTATCAAAAGCAATTGGAGGTGTTGAAGTAGTAATAAGAGTCCCGTAATGAACAAAAGCTCATGATTAGACACTACCACCTGTGTACAATTGGTACAAACCTTTGAAGAGGAGATCATCATCAATATTTCCTATAAAGGAGAAATGGAAGGAACACTTTGTAACTCTGTACAAAACCGATATTATATTGATAGCAAATCCAGATAAGGGCAGGGGGGAAAAGTATAAACCAGTTTTAGAGAGCAATGGCTGCCATTCTTCCCTCAGTCATACACCATTACATGGAATCTACTGTAACCAGTGTTATCTTAGAGTTTCTCCTGTCAACCTAGCACAGCTGTACCAGCAATCCATTCTACAGTTCTTGTCTCTTATTTTCTATTATTTACCCTCTACATTTACATACGTCTCATGACGATTTTGCCTTTGGTTTTACACTGCTCAGCTTCAAGATTGTTGTCTGTGTTTTTCCACCCAGTTGACTAGATGGCATTTTTTACTCTTCATTCACATCTCACATACCTCCCAGTCCCTTGTTGACCTCTGTTCTTCTTCCTCTCTTCTTTATCCCATGTACAGAGAATATACAGAGAAAGAGTTCTGGGATAGAGCCAGACCGGAGATTCACTGGGAAGATATGAGGAGGCAGCTACATGGTACCTGAGCACAGGTAAGCAGCCATGTGGCAGAATGTAGGTTAAAATAAATAGGTTATCTTAAGTTATGTTTCTAATCAGAGAAGAGCCTAGCTATATGGTCAAGGCATTTGTAAAACTATTTTGAGTCTTATTTCTGGGGAAAATATCTTGAGTCTGAGTCTTATTTCTGGGAGCATCGGGCTGGGAAGAAGAACTGGGCCCTAACCTCAACCATCTCCTCCTCTTTTTACTTCTTATATAACCTTCTTTAGATTAATAATTTCTAAAATTCACAGCCCCAACACTATTCTAGTTTTCCTCTCTGGCTACTTTACCCTTCACAATTTTCTTCCTTCAAAATTGATCTTACACTTAGTTCTTATCCTCACTAACCCTATCTTTTCAATATCAATCTAGTATTTAATTCTTTACTATGCACACTGTGCCTTTTAATAGTCAATTTAACGCTTAATTTTCTTTTTACCCATTATATTTCTCCTTCACGCATAATTTTATTAACTGAAATATGGGTATGTTCCATATAAGTTTTGGTTGTTTACTAACAGTTTTTGAAGTCTAAAAGGCCACTGTTATTTTAAATTTTTATTAAACTTGTTAACCAAAAATATTTATTTTATTATTTTAATCATGTATTTCTGTGGGTATGTGTATTGAGTGCAGGTGCTGGCAGAAGCTAGAGATGGGATTACTAGCAGAAGCTAGAGTAGTGATGGGAGATGGGATATCAGACAGTAGTGATCTGTCTGATATATCTGCTAGGAAGCTAACTCAGGTGCTCTGGAAGAGCAGTGAGTCTCTTAACTGCTGAGCCATCTTTTCAGCCCCCAGAGCCACCATTAGCTGTAGAGTGTGACAATTGCTTAGTGGTAATACCAAACACCTGTGCTTGCTCTCTCAGTTAATATCCTACTTGGAATACTATAACACTTATACCAGGCACTTGAACTCCTAGTGTTATTATTATTATTAATTATTTTTGAACTACTTAGATGAAATCTCAAATAATTTATAAGAGTATAAATATGTTCAAAGTTACAAACAGCTGAATGAAATAAGGAAAGTAATGCAAGATGTGAAAGAAAAATTCAACAAAGAGAAATACCAAAGAAACCCCAATCACAGATGCTAGAAATGTAAAACATAAAAGCTTGGTGGAAAATCTCACCAATAGAATGGATGAGGAGAGGACAAAATATCTGAGCTTGAAGGTGGAGGAACATGAACAATTAAAGAAGAACAAAAATAGCATAGCAACCAGTTTCCAAGATTTGTGGGGAAAGTTACTAATAAAGACACAGGGATTTAGGATGCCAAGATCAGAAAAGAATCTCCGTTCATTATGCTATAATTATGCACAAAATATACGGTGCAAAGGAAATATATTAAAAGTGGCACGAGAGAAACATGAAGTCACTTTATAAGACAGGAGGACCTGGACAGAAGAGGCTCAAGATGTGAAAGACACCTGCTGATGAAGATCAGCAAAGCTATTATGATTGAAGGAAAAAAGTTTCCATGATAATCAATTAATGATCGCTGTGCTTGCTTATGGAAAATAGTTGAAGAAATCTTTCAGAATGAAGAGACAAGCAAATCTGGCTACAAGGCAGGTCCCAGGAAAGAATAAACTACACTAGAATAACAGTAAACTGATAATCATGGGCTTTCCACACGCACCCCAGTTCCAGAATAACAACTTGGAGGCTTGTTTATGTAGGAATAAACGCCTAGGCCATCTGCTTAGCTTGTTTTCTGAGTAGCTAATAACTTATTTGTCCCATTAAAATGCTTCTATTTCTAATGCAAGGCTAGTTATCTCTTCTCAGTTTCATGTGTCCCATTTCCTCAGAATCCAGGTGGCAAATCTCTTCCCATGCCTAACTATCTCCTAGAGTCCCTCTCTTTCTGTTTGATGTCCCACCTTCTAATCCTGTCTCAGATCATTGACCATTAGATTTTTTATTGACAGGTGACACTTCCACACAGTACACAAGAGATTTTGTCTATAGTAAGGAAGAGAAGAAGAAAACAAACACTAAAAAGAAAAATCAAAAGATTCATCAAATTCCAGAACAAATTCATCAGTCATACACCATGACCAAATTGGTTTAATTCCAGGGATACGAGATTGGTTCAAAAAATACAAATAACTAAATGTAAGTTAGTGTACTATATAAATAGACTTAAGGACAGAAAGCATCCTATTGTCTAAATGCATACAAAAAAACTGACCAAGTGCAACCTACTCTTATGATAAAGATCTTGAAAAAATATAGGAAACATATCTGAACATAAAATAAAGAGCATACATAACAGACCTATATCCACTAAATGGGGAAGAACTTAGAGTATTTCTGATAAATCTGGAATGAGACTAAATTTCCACTCATTCAAGTCTTATAGTACTTGAAGTATTATAGTGTTTTAAGTCTTACCTAGAGCAAGAAGAGAGAAAGAAAGAAAGGGGATATAACTAGGAAAAGGGAATTCAAATAGTCTGTTTTTACAGATGATGAGATGTACACTTACCCTGAAGGAATTCTTCAGAAAGTCCTTAGGACTGCTAAACATGTTTTAAAAAATAGCAGGATATAAAAACCACAAAAATGATGGGTTAGAACACACACAGAACACACACACACACACACACACAGGAAATGAAACCAGGAAAAGAAAAAAATTAGCTTCAAAATGATAAAATACCCACGAAACAATGAAAATTTGAAGATATCGAAGAAATCTTGAAGAAGATGCTAAAAGTTGGAAAGGTCTCCAAACACTCAAATTTTAACAGAATATTGTAGAATGGTTTATTACCAAAAAATGAACTACAAATTAAACACAATCCCTATCAAAATAATAGTTTTTACAGAACTAGGAAAAAACAACAAAGCATTTCAGAACACAAAAGACCAAAATAATCAAAACAATGCTAATCCAAAAAGGCAGTTCTAGAGGAGGAACAGATCTTATTTCAGATTATAGTTCAGTGCCAAAGCAACACACAACAGAGCACTGACCCTAACACAGACACATGATCGAGGCAATACATGGAAGATCCAAACCCACAACTACAGCAATGAAATTTAGACAAAGATATATAAAAATCACAATGTTGGAGAAGAGGTGTTTTTTCAACAAATGATGCAAGGGAAAGTAGTTATCTACATGTACAAGGATAAACTACATCCTCTGTACAGAAATCAATTCAAAATGCACTAGAAATCTTAGGTAATATCTAAAATCCTGAAACTGTTAAGGAAAACATTTTAAGATAAAGACATCAGCAAGGGTTTTTGAAAAGGACTCTACTAGCTAAGGAAATAATTCCAAGAACTGCTAGGTGGAATTGCACTAAGCTAAGAAGTTTCTGTAATACAAAAGAAACAAATCAGCCAAGTCAAGAGATAGCCTACAGAGCAGGAGGAAGACTTTCTCAACTATACTGCTGACTAGAGTTAATATCTAGCATCTATAAAGAACTCAAAAGGCTAAGCACCCCAAACAAAGCAAGAACACTTTAAATTAAAACCCCAAATCATCCAAGCAAAAGAAGGGCATAAATTGAACACATGATTCTCATAGAAGAAATACAAATGGCCAATAGATATTCTAAGAAAGTGTTCAACACCCTTACCTGTTAGGAAAATTAAAATGAAAACTGCCTGGAGATACTATCTCACTCTAGTCTGAATGCCTGTTATGAAGAAAATAAATGAGAACAAATGCTCACCCCATACCTAGGCTCTTGTGAACAGTGCAGCAATTGATGTGACCTGTGAGTGTCTCTATGGTAAGGTGGTTCTTACTTTGCTTCCTTGAGCTGTCTAAGAATGAGATGGCTATGGTAGGTCTGTGTTATGTTTTTGAGAAACCTCTAGAATCATTTCCATAGAGGCCTCATTAGTTTAAGTCCCCACTAATGGTTCATTAGACTCCCTCTTTCCCCATTTCCTTGCTAGCACTTGTTATTTATTATGCAGAAGTTGATTTTCTCCTTCCACTATGTGGGTTCTCAGGGTTGAATTCAGGTCATCAGAATTGGCTGCAAGCACCTTAACCTCCTGAGCCATATTGCCAGCCCTGAATTTTTAATTCTATTAGTTATTATCATTTCTCCCTTCCTTTTTGTCCCTTCAGATAACCGTGACTCCCCAGTTTTCAAGTTGGTAACCTCTTCTTTTATTTTTGCTTACGTATGTATGTATGTATGTATGTATGTATGTATGTACAATATAACACAATATAATACAATATAAATACAACCTACTGAATTTGTTTTTTGTTGTTTGTACATATACTCAGGGCTGAATAAATAAGAGGGCTCATCTTTGGGAGAGGTTATTTCTCCCATTCACAGAGGTCATTAGCTGCCTATAATCTTTGTCTAGGTGTGAAACCTGTGTTAGCTTTGTTCCATTCCACATATGTGTGTCTATTGATATTGCCATTATTCCTGTCTTATTTGTTCAGCCATTTCTAGGGGAGATTTTCTCACAAAACTGTGCTAATATTCTTGCTCTTAGAATCTTTTTACCCTGTCTTCCAGAACTTTCCTTGAACCACAACTGCAGGAGCTGTGATGCAGATGTATCTGCTGGGGCTGGCTTCTCCATCCTTGACTTCTGCACTGTATCAAGTTGTGGTTTCCCATTGTGGTCTCCACTTGCTGTAAAGAGGAGTGGTAGCTACTTAATCTATGGGTATAAGGGTAAGATTTAGAACACAGTAAGGAAATGTACTAGTCTAGCCAAGTTGTGGCAGTACGTACATTTTCCTAAGGTCTATGGCCTCCCTAGCCCCAGGAAGGTGGCTAGGTTTCCATTTTCAGGTATAATTTTCCTCCTGTTTTTAGGTGTTAAGGTCAGTTACATAGCTATTGGTTGTCATCAACATTTGGGTGCCACTTACTGTACCTTTTTAAATGAAATAAGAACATTTCTATTCCTGTGCTGGGAATTAAGCCCAGAGGGTTATGCATCCTAGAAGGGCTGGCTCTAACTCATGCTTCCTTTGGCAGCACATGTACAAAAATTGGAACGATAAAGAGAACACTAGCATGGCCCCTACACAAGAATAATATGCAAATTCATGAAGTGGTCCATATTTTTTCTAACAATATTTTTATTGATTATTTGAGAATTTTATATAATGCCCCTGATCATACTTGTTCCCCATTCTTCCCAGGTCCACCTCCTACTCTTGTAACTGCCCTCCCCCCAAATACACTAAGTCTAATTAGCGTTGCTTGTATACTCTTTGGAGCATGGTCAAACTCCCAGTGGCCAGCCCTTAACTGAGTCCATCCCCATCCCTCCCACCCCATCTCGGCCAGAAGCCATCAACTGTGAAGTGCTACACTTCAGCATGTTTATCACAAATTTTAAGGACTCTCTTCAATGGGTTCCTGTCTGGATTGCCCTCCTCCTTTTTGGTGGGGGAGAGATTGCCACAGAAACCTTCAATGACTCTCATTCTCAATTTTGAGTCTGCAGTCATTGTTATCACTGTGGAAGAAGTATCCCAGCCTATAACAACCAGCAGCCGCAAGGATCACCAACATCAAAATGGCTTCTGGCAGTAGCACAGAGTACAGACACCAACATGTCCTCTGGAGGCAACAGAGACTATGGTGGTCTTTCTAGGAGGCTTAATCCAGAAAATGAACCTTTTGTCAACTCCTGTGCATATCTTGGTTTTGCTCAGAGCCAGGATGATCATGTGATTGAGCAGCCTGTTGTTGGACTTGGGGGCAGAGCCCACGTGAGTTCTAGGCTACACACCTCCCTGCTGGTTCTACTTGGCATGGAAAGGTCTGAAAATCACTGAAGGAAGACCCAGACTCAGATAGTATGCAAAGACAAAGAACATTTATTCTGCAGAAACATCTAGCATTCGGGGGTCAACCATTCTCCAAAATGGCGATGACCCCAGACAAAAAGGCATGCAGGACTTCTTATAGGGAACTGAGGGAACTCTCTAGAAGATTAGGTAATCTAAAATTTCATTGGTGGGTGCTAGGGGAGCACAGGTGGTCAGAGGTCTGCATTCTTATGTCATGAACAGCTGGCCCATTCTGAAATAATTTTTGTGGTTATCTCCAGCCTATTGTTTGGGAGTGGGGTGGGAAGGTTATGACATTATTACTGGATTTTATGGTCTGTTCTGAGAGGTAGTGCCTTATGGCCTAGTTTCTGGGACATATGGTCTGTTTATGGAGCTGGTGACTTACAGCCTCCCCCCTCCCACCCCCTGAAATTAGCGTTGGTCCTTAAATGGAGACGAATTGGGTTTATGTTGTCCTTTCAGACAATGACAAGCTCATTTGTCCACCTCACTTGTACCCCCATACCTGTTTCTGATGCCACCAAGTCTCCACCTTGGTGAGACTTCTACCTCTCTCCAGCACACATGCCATTCGTTCAGCCATCTTTCCTACCTCTCCATCAAACATTCATCCATCAAAGTGGCATTACAAATTTCTGGGTCACACAGTGTATATTTTTCTGCCCAAACAGCTTTCCATGCAAATACTTACTTCAAAGAGTCATTGGTCTGGTTCAATGAGGTTCATGGTTTCTAAAGTGCCATAAATACTGGGTTATTGCTGAGACTCATCTGGAATGCCTTGCTGTTGTGCAGGGTTAGGGTCATCTTGTGGCTGGGCAGAGGGTTGGGAGGCAGGATCCGCATGAGCTCCAGGCTACTGCATATCTTCTTTTCCCTTGGAGCCAACCGCCTCTGCCCGCTCACTGGGTATGCAGGCATCACTTCGGACCTGAGCTGTTGTCCCCCATGCAGGGTGAGCTCTGTCAGCTGCAGTAGCGGTGACCGTGTCTCTAGTTCCCCTTCTGGGCTGAGTGGGCTGCTCCACTCTGCTATCTCCCCCACCCCTGATTTTGTGAGACCACTTCTAAAAGCATTTTCTCATATGACCTGCCCCTTTTTAGTTCTTCTGGAGCTATTGAGTGCTCTGCAGACTTGTCTCCCCTCAAAGCCTCTTTAGGTCTCTTGGGCTCCACAGAGGGGGCTGCTCTGTCCTGCAGAGGCTGGCAGCTACCGCCATTTTGAATTCAAGATCCTTTATGCACATCTCACTGACTGGTAATTGTCATAGGTTAAAGATATCTCAATTGGGCAGGAATGATTAATTGCCTCCCTTCCTTGGCAACTTGCAGGTATTTTCTAGTACCATGAATATTAGACCACAGGAAAGAGACTTTCAGGTGTTTAATCGGTGTATATGTATGCCATATATGTACTGGTGTGTGTATATGTGGAGGCAGAAGAGAGTGTTGGATCACTGGAGGTGGTGCTTCAAGGACATGCTGTTACAAGTGGTTGTAAGCTACCTGACATAGGTGCTGGGACAGAACTCAAGCAAAAATAGCAAATGGTCCTAACTACTGAACCATCCCAGTGCTCCCCCGGTATTTATTTCTTACCATTTTTTTCAATATTTTAAATAAGCAACATATTTATATGTTAATAGGTACACATTGTAAAATATGTTCTGATATTCCTTTCCCCATTCCACCTCATTTCTACTCCTCATCTGTCCTTGGCATATCTTTCTAAAAATATTTTAATTAGATTAATTAATTAATTGTGTATGTGTCTCTATGTATGCACACATGGGAATAGGCTTGGATTTTTCAAAACCTTCTTTTAATAAGGGTTCTTAAATGCTTTAATGCCCCTTCTAGCCCATCACTCATGAGAGGTAGTAGAAAGGAAAGGTTAATAGAGCAGAGGAGAATGTGGATCTGTTTAGAATTAGTTCTTTGGAGCAAATGCAGTCTGCATTGTTGGGATATCAGCAGTTCAGGTAACACAAATCAGCAGTGGCAGCTCGAGCCACTAGAAAACATCACTCATGAATCAGTAATGACAGGTGGAGCCAGAAGAAAACACAAGGCTATGCCAATCAGCAGAGGGCAAGTAGCTGCCAGAACACCATGAGAAGGTTCTTGGTGTGTTTCTCTCTATAGAGTCATCACAAACCATGACCAACAAAGAATGGCAAGGCATACCAATACCACCTAGTGTCTTCAGTGAAGACCAGCATCAGCAAAGCCCAATGATAACCAGTAAAGAATGGCATACTAACACCATCCAGCATTGTCCACTGTCCACTGGACTATATTTATATCCTTTCCAAACATCATGTGTTCTCTCAAGCATCTGCTCTAGCAAAACATCATATGCCCTTTTTCCAGGCTGCCTCCAAAAAAATACCACGTGTCTGTTCTTAGTAAACCATCCTCCCATGTGTCTGCTTCAGCAAAAACATCCTCTCATAAGACAGTTTCCAGAGAAACATCACATGACAAAACCTTGTCTCCAAAGAAGCCAGCAATTTCCACTTCATGTGAGTATACTCATGTGGAGGTCAGAGGACAACTCATAGTTGTTCTCTCCTTCTACCATGTGGGTTTTGGGATCAAGCTCTGTCCTTCAGTCTCAATGGTGAGCATCTTTATCTGATTAGCCATGTAACTGGCACTTTTGCTTTATTTAAAGACTGTTTTTAGGAGACTTTTAGTTGGGTTTGAATCCATTGCATATTTTACAATATGGAACCATTCACTGTCCAGCCTAATAATTTATGAAACCTTAGAAGAGGGGCTAAGCTCTCTCTCTTCCAGCCGAGCAAGTTGCCCAAAGGAAAGAAGGCCAAGGGGAAGAAGGTGGCCCCAGACCCCACTGTCAAGAAACAGGAAGGCAAGAAGGTGGTCAATCCTTTGTTTGAGAAAAGGGGCAGGACATCCAACCCAAAAGAGATCTAACATGCTTTGTCAAATGGCCCCCTACATCAGACTGCAGCGGCAAAGAGCCATCCTCTATAAGCAACTCAAAGTACCTCCTGCTATTAACCAGTTTGCCCAGGCCCTGGACAGGCAAACAGCTACTCAGCTGCTTAAGCTTGCCCACAAGTACACGCCAGAGACAAAGCAAGAGAAGAAGCAAAGGCTACTGGCCCATGCTGAGAAGAAAGCTGCTGGCAAAGGGGACGTCCCAACTAAGAGACCATCTCCGAGCAGGAGTCAATACAGTCACCACCTTGGTGGAGAACAAGAAGGCTCAGCTTGTGGTGATTGCCCATGACATAAACCCCATTGAGCTAGTGTTTTTTTCTGCCTGCCCTGTGTCAAAAGATAGGGGTGGCTTACTTCATCATCAAGAGAAAGGCCAGTCTGGGGCACCTGGTCCACAGGAATACACGCACCACTGTTGCCTTCACACAGGTTAACTCGGAAGACAAGGGTGTTCTGGCTAACCTGATGAAAGCTATTAGGACCAATTATAACTACAGATATGACGAGATC
>NW_021604599.1:9071073-9109699 GCF_004785775.1 Grammomys surdaster | reverse complement strand
GGAGGAGGAGGAGGAGGAGGAGGAGGAAGAGAGCCTAAATTGGAGACAGTAATATCCAGATAAAAAGTAATATCCAATCAAAAGGACCAATGAAATTATTATAGACCTCCAAGACAACCTTTTAAACCCCTTCTGGTATTTGGAACCCATGAGCACATTTGTGCTAAACTAAGTGCTTTTCTTGAACATTTAGATAATGCAGAAACAGCTCATGAAAACTAAATTAGGTGATAATTTTTTAAAAAGATGAATCTGGCCGGGCAGTAGTGGTGCACGACTTTAATCCCAGCACTTGGGAGGCAGAGGCAGGTGGACTTCTGAGTTCGAGGCCAGCCTGGTCTACAGAGTGAGTTCCAGGACAGCCAGGGATACACAGAGAAACCCTGTCTTGAAAAACCAAAAACCAAAAAAAAAAAAGACTTTAAAAAAAAAGATGGATCTGTAAAGAAGTCTAATTTAGCATAAGCTTGTACAATGCAGGAGAACCAGAATCAGTGACTTCTGTGGGAAGGAAGAGAAGACCTTGCCTAGCCACTGGTTAAAGAAAAGGATGGTGACCTGGCAGGATTCTGTGGCTTCTTTATCCTTAAGATGGCACTCTAAGCTCACACTTCCCTTATACAGAAAGAGACACAAAAATAACTGAATTTTACTAATTCCTTACCATATAAACCGGGAATACTTTTGTGTCCAAAACGAAATGTGTCTATGTTCTTATACATCTTACATTGTTGTTGGTGGGTATTACTTTGCTTTGAGGCCAAATTTTATATAGCACAGGCCAGCCTTAAATTCTTTACAGAACCAAGGATGACTTTGAATTTCTGATTCTCTTCCCTCCAGCCCCACAAGTGCTGGGACAACAAGCATGTTTCTATGTCTTATCATCTATTACTTTTTTGTTATCCTTCATAGTAACTACTTTATCTCATTTTGCAAAGTAGGAAAAGGAACCAGAGGGTTAAAAAAAAAAAAAGATTTGCCTTCAATTCTAGTTTGTAAGCAGCCAAATCAGAATTTGAATGGAGGCAGCCAGAATCCATGAGCAGGGCACCTAATTTCTGGGATGTGCTACATCTTTACAGAGATCCACATGCCAGAAATCCAGTCGTATTAGAAAACTTACTAGTTATGAAAACATATTTTTACCCAGTTCTGATTGTATGGGGAAACAGGCGGATGAGATGTCAAGGAACTCCAGTCTTACCCCTCCAAGAGTAAGACAAGAAAGCATCCAGACCTCTGGAATGCTGCACCTTGATCTCTACCATCAGTTGCTGCTCCTAGGTGTTCCCATGAACTCTGAGCCCATGGCCACATCATATTTCCTGAAATGGTGCTGGTTGTCTTGTATCCCACTTTCTTCATTAATTTGTGCATGTCTTTGTAACCTCCATGCTTGCTGAGATGCCCAGAACATAGGTATTTTAAGAAATCATCTCTGAACTCTGTTCTTCCACATTAAACCAGACCTCACATCAGAGGTACTGTGTTTTCCATCTCTGCGCTATTCCTCCCTTCTCTACATAAATAACCTCCGCTGCAGATGGTGAATCATAAGAGGGAAGAAGGCAATCTGCAGAGAAAGCTGTCTCTATTTCAGGAGCTTGGGTGTTTAGGTGCTGCCGAGAATTGGAATAAATGCAGAGACTGGGGTTAAATTGTTAAATAGCACCTAGTAACTAATATGCCTTCCCCTTGGGCATTGCGAACCAGGGGAGCCTATGCTGGTGCTTACAATCTGCCTCTATTTCCATCCACATTGAATAGAGTCAAATGCTAAGGGCAACCTGGAAAGGAAAGTGAAGCAGGAAAGCTGCAACGGTCAGAATGAGGCAAGGTGAGGCACTTAGCTCACGTTCCACCTCCTTGACTCTAAAATGGACACTAAAAAAATGGCAGGTCGTTTCTTAGCAACTGCCAGTAATAATTACCTCTTTCCTTGCTGCCCCAAAATAATACTCTAAGTCATTGAGCCGTCTCTCCAACTCATTAACCTCTTTTTTTTCCCCTCCAGACAAGACACTGAACCTAGAGCTCATGGAGTTGTCACCACATCAAGCTTTTTGACAAGGTGCCAGGGGAATCCTAACTGAGGTCCTAATGGTGGCGTGGCAGCATTTTGCTGACTGAGCCATCTCCTTAGCCTCACCTTGGAGCTATTTGTATAACCAATAAACCCTAGAAGAGGGAAACTAAGAACCTTTGGCTAGTCTATAAACCATATTGCTGATGAAGTTGAGGAGGAGCTGGCAGGCTGAGGAGGCCATTTTAGAAAAGTTTAGAACACAGGATGGGCAACGCAATAGGCTGGGTTTCAAACCCAGGTCTTGCACTGACTGTTGATCTTGAACAAATTTAATGTCCTTAAGTAGAAAATGAAACTGCTGCTAGGATCTACCACACGGGTTGTTGTCAGGATTAAATAAGTTAATGCCTATAAAGACATCTTTGCCCTGTCTCTGGAAACAGTAGGGCTTCAATAAATGTTAAATGGAATGATTACATAAAGACTTTATGTCACTGCCAAGGATGTCAGAGAAATACTTTATTCATTTGTCACACAGCACAAATACCTCACTATATACTCAGATATGTGTGGGTGAAGAGTGTTCATTCCTTCATTCAGCAAATGTAATATAGTCATAGGTGGGAGGGATACTATGAGGGATTTATGATGCCTAATGAATATCAAACTCCAATTACACCTCTGTGTCTAATTAATCATCATAGGAAAAATTTCACTAATAAAATCCTGTCTTATTACATAATGAATTTAATTTTTCTCTATAAACTTAGGGATGTTGATTTTTACATAGCTGAGTATTTTTATTTTCTAAGTAATGTGGCATGCAGAGAGGCATGGTGTTCTTCACAGATGGGACCAGTGGGTTAACAGCCTTGCAAAGCTAAGAAGTTGGTTTTTACCTGCCACCGCTTCAGAGCTATGCAGTCCTAGGTAACTTTCTACCTTCTGATATTTGGCTGTTTCACTTTGTTCTGTCTTCATAGTACCTAGGATCAAAGACCAGGCCTGGCTGTCTTCAGCGAGTGCTCTATTACTGAGCTACATCCTCAGTATTGATACTTAGCTTTCACCTCTGTGAAACAATGCTACTAACATTTTCATTTCAGGGATGAGGGAGAGATTAAACTCATTTGCTCATTTGATTTTCTTTCTGGGCACCAAGAACATAAAAGTAACAACATATTCTGTGTCCTGGGTTGGTGATATGGCTCAGTATACATAGGTACTTGCAGATAAACCTGCCAAATCAAGTATAGTCTTGTGGTAGGTAGAAGGAGAGAACTGATTCCATTAATTTGTTTATTCATTCACTTTATAGCCTGATCGCAGCCTCCTCCCTCTTCTCCTCCCAGTCCCACCCTATCATCCTCTTCTCTTATTCCCCTTCCCCTTCTTCTCAGAGAAGCAAAGGCGCCCCATGGATACCTACTCACCCTGGTACATCATGTCACAGCAGGACTGAGTGCATCTTCTCTCACTGAGGACAGACAAAGTAGCCCAGCAACGGGAAAGTGATCTAATTCTCACAACAGAGTCAGAGACAGCCCCTGGTCTAACTGTTAGAAGATCAACATGAAGAACCAAACTGCACATCTGCTACATATGTGTAAGGGGCCTAGGCCCAGCCCATGCATATACTTTATTTGGTAGTTTAGTCTCTGTGAGCCCCCATGGGCCCAGGTTAGTTGACTCTGTAGGTCTTCTTGTGGTTTTCTTGACTGCTCTGGCTCTCTCACTCCTTCTCCCCTCAACTCTTCCACAAGACTTCTCAAGCTCTGCCTGTTGTTTGGCTGTGGGTCTTTCCACCAACTGATGGATGAATTCACTCAGAGAATTGACTCTTAAGTGAAAGCCAGAACCACTCCCCAACAAATATGTTAATTTTAAAAGCTAAAAGAAAAATTGTGTCTCTAAGAGTTTAATTCTAAAGATAAATTTTAAAGATAAATTTTAGGGAAATTGAGATTATTATGGGAAATAAAAAAATCTTTAAATATTAATTATTATATGAAAGTACATAGTAATGTCATTGATAAGGTGACTTAAAATTTTTCATTATGTCAGAATAGAGATTCAAATTTAGAATTTGCAATTATATAATGGATATGTTCTGATAAAGACAAGTAATGTAGTAATGAGTTAATTGCTAATGGAAGGATTTTCAAATGATCTTTTATTGGGTAATTTTGAAGTTTTAGACAGCTGACTAGCCACACAATTGCACACATACATACAATTCTGTAAACAAGTCAATAGAGAACCATAGTTTAGCAAATGTGGTTGAACTCATGCTACTAAAAATTTCACTAACAATATTCATGATAAAAATCAGTCAAATTGTTTAACACATTTATTAAAATTGTTGGGTGTGTGTGTATAAAAAATTCAAGCTTGCCTTGTTGAAAAGGTGCATTGCTGTCCAGGTGCTTCTGGTGACTGTCCAAGGCAGTTCAAAGGGAGAAGAAAGAAGATGGCGCTGCCTTGGAAGGCAGCATGAATTAGTATAGACTTACCCTGGGGCTCCATGAAAATGCCTCGCTCATACCCATGGTGAAATAGTCATGATTTGTTGCTCCTTTTCTGTGAGTCAAGTACACAAATGTGACCTTATTTCCAGAATATCTTGTTCTCATAAAACACTGTATCCATTTTGCAGATATTACTGACCTTGCATTATTGTTTAAGTAAATTTTTCATTCTTGAAACTCACAAGGAAAACCACCAAGACCTAGTCTCCCAGTACATTCACTGAATGCAGACTTATAAGCACATTCATTCTGACTGTGCCCTTTATGTGTGTACTTTGAAGTGACTGTAACATAGTACATTCATATTTCAACTGGCACCAAAATTAAGATGAAATGGTTTCTGTAAAACCAGTAGCCTGTACTTCTAGTAACAGTTGTCAGATGTGCAGGGGAAAACAGAGGAAAGCCCTGAGTCAATATATAGAGATATAGTTTTCAAAAGTAATTAAAGCGGGTCTTCTGAAGTCAATTTATGCAATAGTTAAGAACATCCAGTATCCATTTCTTCTGTTTTTGCTTTGACTGAGAGAGGTACAACTTTTGTCTTCTTACTGTCAAGTTAGATCATTTCTTAATACTCAATTTCATTTAAGTCTTCAGAATATCCTGATGATTGTTGAGTTGTATCTTCCATTTCTGTCAGGAAAGACAAACAATAATTACAGAAAAGGTAATTTTGAATAGTTATAACTTGAGACTGTATTATAAAACCCCATTTCCAACCAAGTTTATGCAATTGGGGAATATATTACCTGCACATGGTCCTGCCTGAAATTTAACATCATCAATGGCGATATCACTTCTTATTGATATTCCCCGAATGGCTTCAAAGATTATCTGAAAATGAATGAAGTTTGAATTTAGAAACAGAATCCAAGATGATACAACTGTGATGGCTGGGTTTGGAAGCTTTGATAACTGCTGAGCCTAACTTAAAGGAAAAGGACACAAAATTACAAATTCAAGCCTGGTTCTTATAGTCCTAGCAATCTAGAGGCTAAGGTGAGAGGATTGCTATAAATTCCAGGCAGTGTTAACTACTTAGTGATTTCTAGGGCAGCCTGGTCTACACTGTACATTTGAGGCCAGACAGGGAAACAGTGAGACCCAGTCTCTAAAATAAAATAAATAAAATCAGACAATAATAACTAAAATTACAGATTCAAATTAGATTATTTAGAATGTGATGCCTAGGTGACTCTTCTGGACTCTTTTTTTTTTTTTTGACAGCTAGTATTTTATTCAAATAGCAGTCCCATTACACATGGTCCAAGAACATTCAAATAAGAACACAAATCAGAAGTTAAAGATTGGTCTTCAAACATCATAGCCAACAATGCCACGTTTGCCTATGATCTCTCCGATATAAAACCACATCCACACCTCAGTGGTCACCAAACCATTCAGCACAGCTTCCTTAACTGTAAGGTGTTTGAAGCTACCAGTTTTAGCACTTTGAATTATTTTTGTCATGCTCTGAATAGCTGTAGGGATTTCACCAGGGGTTGGGGGAACCAGCTCAACCTTGGCATAGTGCCAAAATGTGGCCAGTCGAGGCTTCGAGTAAGTCACGGCAGCGGCCACCATCGACGGTGCCTTCTCCGCGAAGCTGCGGACGAACTTGGCCATGATCTAAGGTGGAAGGTACTTCTCCCCAAACCACCGGCTGAATGTCACCCCCCTCTTCTGGACTCTTTAGTGCTTCTTAGTGACCTGGCAAACCCGAACCACCTAGAACACTCTAAGACTAGCGTCTCCCAGTGTCTTTAAGTTGGACTCTTCTGTTTCTTTAGACTCTCACTGAATTTACTTTTGATGCTGGCATTAGGTGGAAAAGTTTAATAATTACATTGACCAAAAGATAGAGATTCATTTATGTTCAATACCATAACATCAAAGGCATAGCCCAATGATATGGGATAGGAGGTGCTCTGTTTCATGAGTCTTTGAAGAAAACAATGAATCAAATATTCTTGATCTAGAAAAACAGATCACTGGCTCTAAGGATGTTGCAATAATGTTAATAAGTGACTGAATCCTCCAGAGAAGCTTGTGGGTAATGACAACTGTCCAGAAGACATACTTGCTCCATCTGTGTCATTAGATTAGTTTAAGCTTTAGATTAAAATACCCCCCCAGCTAATTTTACAAAAGCTACACCAAATTAAGAATATAAATGGAATAATTAATACATTTATATAATTTTCTTGAAATTAATGAAGCTTTAATAATAGACACATAACAAAATAAGGTCAAGAAAGCTCTCTAAGGACATAACATGTAATGGTTAATTTTAAGTATGAACTTTTCTGGGCTCAGGGCCATCAAGGTGGTTACAAGGCACTGTTTCTGGGCATGTCTGTGGAGGACTTTCTGTAGGAGATTGGCTGTTGAAGCAGTGACCCAGGTTAGGCTTCACGGCCTTTATTTAGTGTGGATAAGGGTAGAGGAAGAGTGGGTTCTCTCGATTTTGGAACTGGGCACCTATCACTTCCAATTGCTGGGCACTAAATGCTAGGCTCTGGGGCTTCTGGTCTTCAAGACTCATATCAGCTGAGGCTTCAGGTTTTCCTGAGGGTTAGACCATTTTTTCCTGCTTTCAGATATAGATAAAGCTGTGCTGCAGCTTTCCTGGTTCCCCAGATTGCATGTTACATGTCATGGAAACTCTTAACTCATTTCTATAGTAAATTCTTCTCTTCCCTTTGATCTATCCATCCATCTGCCTGTCCATCCTTCCAGAGTTCTATTTCTCTAGATAACTCTAATTTATAGACAACCCTAAACAAGAATCAAAATAAGTGGCAAGAAAAGGGGGGAAAATGTTCTAATGCATCTGTATAGGAGAAGATATGCATGTGATTAATAAACAGTTATATGTTTCTGGGACACCAAAAACAATCTGGTTTTTAGATTCAAATTAAAATAATAATAGATTCTGATGGAATGATTTGAATAATCTGTGTTTTAGCTAAACTCTGGACTTTATAAACCTATCATGAATTTCCTTAATATTTGAGTGACAAACATGTGACAGACCTGTGACTTCTCTGTTGTGACTGTAGATATATCTTAGCAATTTTTTTCTTCATGTACAAGATTATTCTGATTTGTCTTTCAGCTTTAAGTCTAACCAACCCTATCCTGTAGCAACCAATAAACAAATATTTCTTTCTAGAACAACCACAACAAATATAGGATTAAATTAGATATGTTATTGGTTCCCAAACTTCAGGCTAAGGAATCTAAGTGTATTTATAAGGGTGCTGGAGAAAAAAAAATAAGGGTGCTGGAGGATAGTTTGAAATTTCAGATAAAAATATTCAAGTCAACATTAGATGGGTGTATATTCCTTTGCTAACATCATTATACAGTTGAGGTTTTGGTAGCAGCTATAATTAAAAGCAAGTATCATGTAAAACTCTGCGCAGAACTTTAATGAAGATAGTATATGTAGACTGGTCTAACTTTAACAAGATCTGAAGCCTTAGCTGGTTTGTACATTACCCAATATATATGTGTACGCATATGCTTATGTATATGCCTATATGTGAAATGTCTACTAAGTCATCAGGATGTAACTTTTCTTAAGTTATTTTGTCTTAAAGACTTAGGAAATTGAACTGATAGGTACTTCTTTAGGTCAAGAGAAACCAAGTCAAAATTACCAAGACTAAGGCACCTATAAGACAACAAAGTAGAGGTGGGCATGGTAGTTTAATGTCCCCATATCACAGCATTTGAGAGGCTAAGAAAGGATCATGAGCTCAGGGTCAGCCTTGGCTGCATCTCAGAAGTGATACAAAGCAAGATTCTGTGGGGTTCTGATGACTTCTTACTGCTGCTTCCTAACCAACCTGGTGTTCTCGCCAAGACCAGTGCTATAGGGCCCCAGTAGCCTGCCTCCCGCAGTGCTGTGCTTGCCAGCTGCTAGAGCTACTGCTTAAAAGCAGATCATTACCTTAAATCCACCTGCCAGGTTTCTATTGCTTTTAGAATAATTTCAAAACTTTCGCCATGTCCTGTGATGCTTGCTTTGTTAAACTATCCCAGTACTCCTTTGGCTTTATTACCCAATCATCTTCATCTCTGCTCTCTCTCTAATTAATACTATTTTTTATTAGGCAAACCATACTTCTATATCTTTAAAGGTTCAACATGACATTTCAATATATGTTAACAATAAACAAAAATTAAATCAGGCTGATCATTCTTAGTTTACCATTTTCTGGTGATGAGACATTTAAACTTTACTTGCCTAGTCATTTTGAAATATATAGTACATTGCTATTGACTGGAGTCACACTCTGTTGTGCAGTAGATCTTTTGTCTAGCTCAAGCAGCATGGGCCTTACCAACAACTTATCATTCCATCACTTTCCGTGCCACATCCAGGTTAGCTATCCTTTACCTTTTTTATCCTTTTTTAGGTTAGTTTATCCTCAACTCTGTTTCTGTCACTTCAAACTGATTTATTTCTATTGGCATTGGTATTATATTAGCTAATTTTAGCTTAAATAAATAAATGAATAAAAATTTTCATTTATGTGTGTATGCCCCCCCCCCCCTCTCTCTCTCTCTCTCTCTCTGTGTGTGTGTGTGTGTGTGTGTGTGTATGGAAGCTAGGGGAGGGTGTCAGATCCTGGAAGTGGAGTTGTAGGAGGTTGTAGAACCACCCAACAAGGGTGCTGGAAGCAAATTCAGGTTCTCTGGAAGACATAAAATGCTCTTAATCTCTGAGCCATCTCTCCAGTCCCCAGCTTATAGTTTCCTGTTTTTTAAAAATCACTCTCCTACAAGAATATAAACTCCAAAAAGAAGAATTCCACATTATATTTATTGCAGAAATTTAGCATGTATTACATGCCTGTGGTCAATAAATATTTATTAAAATGAGATATTTTATATTAAACCACAAGAACTCAATCTGGATGCCTGATACAGCTATTAAGAACAGCAGTTCTGCCACGGTAGTGAGAATTGGATTCCAGGGAAATCTGGGAAGGAGATGTAGTTTTTAAAAACAGTGAAACATTTTTAAATAGTTTGGTACATTGAAGTTTATAAAAACCTTTTTACATCTCATTTAATGGGCACTTTTACTCTGCTGGTGACAGCGTGATGGGAATTATTTACCCATTTTGAAGATGTAGAGACAATCCCAGAGCAGATAAGGTTTGTCCAAGTTCACTTGATGCTTGTGACCCTGAGGGAATGAGGAGGGTCTGGAAGTTCTGTGGGGCAGCAGGCAGTGTAGAACTGTGGTTATGGAAACGGGCTTTGGTACTGGGCAGACTGGGGTGTGAGTTCTCTACCAGCCATCAGCTTTTCTCTATCTACAAAGTGGAGCTGTGGCATTAATTGGAACAACTTGTATACAGCTCTTAGCAGTCTAAGTACCCACTGCATAACAGATGGACAGGCTATGCACATGAATGTGTCTGTAGTTTACTAGACAGTAGAATGTAGCCTAGTCCCCCTACAGTCATGTGGGATTCCTGAGGTGAGCCCTAGGTACAGATGAAGAGACTGATCATCTGTTCCATTATCAACCAAAGGGGCAGTCTACTCTAGAGTATTCCTTCTAGATTGTGAACTGAAAATCTCTATAACCATTTCATACTCTGAACTACGACATTCCAAAATGGCGGCCCAGAGGCTTTGCTATGGGCTATGCTTAAAAGTTCTTCAAGCTGTGTGTGGTGGAAGAATCCCAACAATGGGAATTTAAGAAGGGGAATCTTGAGCTGGAGATGAGTTTGGGTTACATAACTAGACTTCTTAAAACAAAATCAAAACCAGTTTCTAAGATCAGCTATCCAGCAAACATAGCATATGTTTTGTGTATTGATTCCTAGAACTCAAATTTTAGAGAATTTGTGTATCGGTCTCATTTGAGAATACATACTGGCCTGAGAGTTTAGCTCAGTGATGGGACACTTGCCTGGCATGCATGAGGCAATGGATACAATTGTCTACACTGTAAATTGTGTGTGTGTGTGTACGCACCCATGCACACATGTGTGTGTCAATATGTGTGTCAATGCTTGGATGCCATCTCCAAAGAATTAGATTCATTTAAGTCTGTAGATTTTCTATTTTTAGCATGTATCAGATTCATTTTTAGGGCTTATTAAAAATAAATTTCTGGGACTCCAAAGCCCTCCAGAGTTTCTGATTTAGTATTCTGAGGTGGATCATGAGAATCAACATTTTGGGTGAACTTATACTTCAGGTATTTTTGATGCTGCTGGCACCTGGACCATGCCTTGAGATCCACTTGATGAAGAGTCTGACTTCCCTGGAGTCTAACAAGATTGAGCTGCCATCTCTGGATGATGAGCAACTGTTAGTATGCTTTCATCTGGACCATGTACCTTCTGTAACAGTCATAAAAAATTTTCATGGAGCAATCTGGCATTCTCGAATGCATCTCCAAACAGTTCTTTGTGCTTAACTGGCAGACCCTTCCTAGGCAGCAGAGCATCTTCCTCCTGTCATTTATTGCCCACCAGTATAGCAGCTCGAGTGGCAATGTATCCAGCCACTTAAGTTGTGATATCTCCAGTTTAGACCTTTAGAAAATCAGTTTCTGTTGTAGAATGGTGAGGAAAAAAAGTTTGGATTTTGGATACCTCTTCTCAGGAAGATCTGAGCTTAGGCCAGGCATCCAGCCAGTGGTTAAAAGTTCCTGGGCCCAGGAGCTTTACCACCCAGAAGCAAAGCTGCAGAAGAAGTTAGAGTGTTAGTTGGAGGGTTTGCTCACACCAGAATTTTACAGAGTGGTTTTAAGAACAGTTGGGAGTCTGAAGGTTGCCTCCCCAGAGCTTTAGCTTTGGTGGCTGTGTGAAGTCTGTGGCTATCCTGGGCTTTTCTAGGCTAGAGTAGTTTCTTAGCTCCACCTACTGGAATGACTGCGTACTTCTAGGAGAGGGGGTTTCTATAGCACATGGGGAGTGTTCTGTGAGGATGACCATGGACTTGGGATCAGGACCCCAGTTTCTTCTACAACAATATGGTCATGCATACAGAGGCTTATAAAACTTACCATAGGCTATACACTCTTAAGTAGAATCTTAGAACAAAGGCCCTACATGCAAGTGGATCATGGGTGCTGGGAGCAGCAGTAGTGTATTTAGAAGAAAGGGGACTTTCCTTTGGAAGAAATGTACTTGACATTCAGAACACACTAAGACAAAATAGGTATCCTTTCATCCTTGAATTGTTTAAAAAAAAAAAAAACAAAACCAATCACTTTATGCATGAATGTCCAAAGCTTTAACTCCCTGTCTAATTATTCACTCACTGCTTAGAGTTAATCAATAACAGGCTAATTAGGTTTACTTTTCAACTAATCCTGCCTTTATCTCTGACTTCGGAAAAGGACAAATTATTCCCTTTTTTAGCAAAAAAAAAAAAAAAAAAAACCCCAAACCAAAAAAAACCCCAACAAAACAAAACAAACAAACAAACAAAAACCAAAAAAACAAACAACAAAAAAACCCAGGAGAGCACCAGGTGCCTCAGTCCATCCTTCCCTGATGGTCCTCACTCCTCATGGCTTACCTGGTGTTGCCTCCTGCAGCTGTATTCAACCAGTGCCCGAAGCCAGGAGATGCTCTGCTCCCCTCTTCTTCTCCACAACAGGAGCTCCTTACCGTCTTCTTCCCTTTTCAAATAAACACTCAGCAGGCCAGTTCCTGCTCCGTACATGTGGTAGAAAAAAGTCAAGCAGTGCTTCCCAGGGACGCCTCTCAGAGGCTGGGACAAAAGGTGTGCTTTCTGTCCGTACACCATGTGGGAGGCCTCGATATACATGTAGTAACCTTGAGAGGAATGTAAAGCAGGCATGGTTAAAAAAGACCCCCAGTACATTTTCTTCATTTGTAGAGTTCCTGGAAACATAGCCGCTTTGGCTGTAGTACTGAGAAAAAGATTTTATAATCCTGAAGAGTATGTGTGATCCAGGAAAAATAGACATGCTGTAAGGATTAGACCACAAAATGATTTTTTCATTTAATGGTTTATGATTCAGTTAAATAGATAGAAAGGGATTAATACAGCAGCATTATACCACTGGCATTATTATCACACCAGAATTTATCTTACTACTTCACAGATAATATTCCAAATGCTTTCGTACTCCCTCCAGCTTCACACATGGAAATCCCAATGCCTAGGGTGTCCATACAAAGAGGAGAGGTTAGGAGGCCATTACACCATAAGGGCAGTGACTGCCCCCAAATGAGATCAGCATCTTTATCAAGGACTTCTGAAATGAACTCATCTCTTAAACTATAAGCTTGAACAGAAGGTCACATCTGAAGGAGAAGGCCATCCCCAGACATCAGATCTGCTGCAACCTTGATCTTGGACTTCCCAGCTCCCGCAACTATGAGAAGCAAGCATATGCAGTTTATAAGCTGTCCAGCTTTAATTTGTCACAGCAGCCCAAGCATAGCTTCATTCACATGTTTGCTCAGGCCCCAAACATGTGAGTCATACTGCATTACCCCCTCTGCCCTCTCTCCTCATCCAGGCTGTCAGAACTCCTGGAGGATAAGGAATTTATCTGTCTCCAAGATAAATTCAGAGCCCCATCCTCCTCTCTCGACTGACAGTGTCCTGGTCTAGTCATTTTACTTGAACTAATGCGACAAATTCCTGGCTTGTGTGTTTATTCTTCATCTATCTTCTATAATCTAACCTCAGCAGTCTTCTACAGCAATCTTTCTAAATGTTCAATATGTATGTGTATGCTGTGTGTTATGTGAGACTGAGGCAGGAGGATTGCGAGTTTGATGTCAGCATGAGCTTTTTTAATTTTTTAAAAATATTTCAAGAAATAATTTTTAAGGTAACAAGAAAAAAAAATGAAAAAAATTTTGTATTTTGCTTTGGAGTTCTCTAAGGGTCACCAGAAATCCCATGTAAAAACACCTTTGCTACAGATGAGATTCTAGTAGGAAAGGCATTACTCTTTAAATATACCCTCACTGTGCACATACAAAGAACAGACTATGAGGAGTTGAGAGATAAAGTAGAAAGCAATGGATTCATCATGAGTGACAGAAGGCCTGGGATCACTTAGTGATGATAATTCTTGGCCACGGTCATTCTGACTGAGGTCCTAGAAGATGAACAAACTCTCAGTCACTCCTCGAGTATTGGTTTACATTCTTTCCTTCATGAGTATAAGATACTAGATTCTTCAGCATTGAAAGGGATAGTTCTTATGCTGTTCCAGGCTCCTGCTGGCAGGCCAGTGGACTCTAACTAAATCAGGGCTGCCTGTGCTGCCTCCTACAGCCTCACCCCACTTGCTTTGGACTACATACTCCTATAGACACAACTTCTGCAGTCTGTTTTCTGTTCCCGTATTTCTGAGTCTTGGGTGTCACATGAATGCTATCAGCTAACACTAATAGTTCCAGAGAGCTTTCAGCTTAGTGCTGTGGGATATGGAAGGGAATCCACCCTGCTTGACCCAGGTAATTGTGCTTCGTTTGGAAGAGGGGTCATGTCTGGAAGGGGGGGCACTTTTCTAGGATGCTAACTTCAGTCTCCCACTCCAGTTTTAGCCTTTGTACATCACTTCAGGGTATGATTTGTATTAAGGGCACATGTATATGGAAATACTGATTTGAAGCAATAAAGACCAATTTCTATTCCTAAAAAAAAATGACTTTAACAGTTTTGTCTGCTCTTCAGAGTATGGCGAACCATGTATGAACAAGTTATTCCTTTTGGCTACAAATACTTCTACTTCCCTTTTGTTTTTGTTTTTCAAGACAGGATTTCTCTGTGTAGCCCAGGCTGCCCTGGAACTCACTCTGTAGACCAGGTTGGCCTCGAAATCCGCTTGCCTCTGCCTCCCAAGTGCTGGGATTAAAGGCATGCACCCCCCACTCAAGGCACTTCTTTGTTCTTGACTTGCACATGATACTCCCCTTTCCTGAAACCACCAGAACACTCACAGAGGCCATGTGCTTCACCCGTGTCTGGAAAGCTGAGAAACACTGAGTGTGTTGACAGTGGTTCCATGTTATAGCTCCAAGCTCTGTCTCAGCACCAAAGGCTTGGGGTGGAACAGAACATCACGGAACTGATGCTTGAGGCTAGCTCATGCCTCCCTGCATATGAAGGATTCTAGACTGTGGAAAGTATTGTTAGCAGGTTGAGGGTGGGGAATAAAGTCTTTTCTTTCTGTAGGCTACTGTCTGACATCTAGCATGCAGGAGTCCCATGAGACTCTTCTGGTGCTTTGGGGCCCTGCTGTGTGCCAGGCACCTGTGATGTCCTGAGAAGCAGAAACTCACACTTGTATTCACAATCCTTAACTGGGTGACAGCTGCTCTGCTAGCTTCTTGGCTCTCTTTTACAGGGTTGGGAAGGGGTTTTGACAGTCCATGGGATGAGGCCCTGTGGAAGGAGCAGCAAGCTGTTTTCACTAGGCTGGAAAAGCACTCCTGAAAACAAGGGGAATCATCAAAGCTTTGGGAAAAAACAACTGTTAAAAAGTGTCCCTCTAACAATACTCTATGTCTTATTATCAGGTTAGTTCTTTGATAATTTTATCATGTGCAATGCAGTCTGGTTAGTCTCTTCCAACCCTCTCTTACAGTCTAATTACCCACTAATACCTCCCTCCACCCCTGACTCCCTGCCTGTCCCTTTTCCAGATTCATAACTTTTGAGTTTGCTATGTCACCCACTTAGTTTGGCCATGATAAAAAGCTGTCATAAACGAGGAGTTAGTTTTCAGTGGGTACACACTTCTGGAGGAGGATAGGGATGGTGGCTGCCCAGTGAGGTGATGTGCTTAGTGCCACCAAACCAAATGCTTACAATGTATTTTCCCACTGTTCAGAGTTTTAGAGAAAAGTTAATTATAAAGTCACAGGTCATAGCCCGAGAAGGGGGAGGGGAGGAAGCACTGGGAGCTCCTGTCTAGCAGGAGGAGGCCAGACAACAGGCACCATAAGGCTGCTAGACTAGGGGCTCCTTAAAGGGCTTTTGGCAGAAGTGAGGGTGAGGTATGGGGGCAGGGCCAGTCCAGTCAGCCCCACCAGATGCCCAGAGTTTTAACAGTTTTTATCAATTAACACTTTAGGTTAGAATCTGGAGTAATAGGTTTCATTTTGCATTTTCAAACATCTTACCACATATTTAAAAAGCTTTTCACAGAAGTCTTCTTTGGGAAAGTGGGATCTGATGCTATCAGAACTGTCATGGGAAGCTTAGCTGTGGAAAGACTATAGCACACTGGAGTCGCTAGGTTACATACCTGGGTATCAGGTATGCGAATCTTAAAAGACAAGGACTTGAACTAAGCTGTTCTTCAATCAAATACGTACATACACGCACATGCTCACACACATGCTCTCTCTCTCTCTCTCTCTCTCTCTCTCTCACACACACACACACACACACTCACACACACACACACTGCACACACCACATATACATGCTCTTGCCTGATCAGAAGTTTGAGGCCACCTGGCTACCAAGACCTTGCCTCAAGAAACAATACAAAAGAAACAAAGAAACTAAACCCAAACAACGCTTCAAATTCATAGCTTTCTTTTTCTCTTAACAGCACATTTCAATAAATAATTCTTTGATATGTGTTCTTAGAAATAAAGAAGAATCCTCCTTTGACTTATTAGTACATTGGAAAGTAATTTAATTTCCAGAACAAACATTCAACAGCCTCTGGGACGGAACGTGACGGTGTCTTTCTTTGGAATTCTAAAGACACTGAATGGAGATGCTTTTACAGGAGGAGAAAGGATCAGGTAGAAAGGCCTGTGACAGTCCACCTGTCGGAGACTAAGTGGACCAGGAGCTGAGGCTATGGGGGTTGTGGGAAAGGAATTTCTCATAAACTGGGTAGTTAGTTATCTGTTGATTTATTTATTCATCATCATTTGGCCACAAAAATGCCTATTTAAAAAACCTTCTAAAACAAATACTTATAAAGAATTCTGACAGCCTGGCATCACAGACGTGGCAATAAAACCCCAGGAAGTTTCTTATGACCTGCTGTCACTGTCTTGTAAATAAGAGGCCCAGTGGCATTAGAAAACTCTGCTGCTTCTGTAGGAGAAAGCTAGCTACTCACGCAGATGGTGCAGGAATCAGAGGAATAATCCTGCAAAGTCCACGCTACCTCAATGCCAGGCATTCTCCATCTGTCACAGAACGCTTTCTTTCTTTTAACAGCAGTGAAGTGGTAGGGCCAGAGTTTTTTGGAGGGCGCCTTTGTTGTTATTTTAGTACAGTGATTTATTGATGTGTATCCCCCAAACTTTCATCATCCAGGTTCTATCTTCATGATACTTTTCGTCCGTCAGACGCTACTTGCATTTAATATTTTCCTTTTAATAGTTTACTCGTCGTAATACTTCTTAGTTTTGTTACTCATATGTATTATTCAAGCAATAAACTTCATGCTAGCATGAAAACAGAAAACAAGCTGTAAGGCTATAAAAGAATACTTTTGGCACACTGGCTATGGGTTTTCATATGCATGGGTATTACTGGCAAAACTAAAAATAGCTATACTCTTATCACTTGATGTTCTGGGGAGTGAATAGAATATGATTAGGGGGCTTAATGACTCAACCAAATCTTTTGCTTTCTATTAAGAAAATTTATTATTGGTCACAGGCTTTCTATTTTATAGAGGCACATATGGCCTTAAACAGTGAGTCCAGAAAAGTATTACAGAAACAGACATCAGAGTCAATAAAAGATTCACAAATTGTAAAAATAACAATACTACACATTTCAGTGGCTTTATATATTATCAGTTAATCATCAGTTAACCCTAGGGACTAACAGGGCATTAACCATTATTGCTGGTTTATATTAGGAAACTCAGACTCAGAAGGCCATGTAATCATGCCCCAGGCTCTTCAGCCAGCAAAGAGTAGAGACAGTTCACTGCTGGGTGTTTTATCTTTCTAGGAGACTGTACCATTCTAACCTCAGACTGTGGAAAGGTCTTTCTGCACTGTCCTTTAGTAAGGCAGAAGCTGTATCTCCCTTGGATCTGTTATCTATGATGATGTATTGATTCTGACAGTTCACAGAACTACCTGGCATATTTATAGAGGGTCTTTTTTTTGAGCTTCTCATTTTATTTAATGGATTTATATTGACTTAGCATTTAATACAGTTATCTACAAAATGGCTTAGATGCCTCTCTCCTTTCTTCCTTCTCACTGTCTATGCTCCTCCCAGTATAGACTGACAGGCTTTAAGGATGGGACGTGAAAAGGTAGGACGCAGTATACAAATACATACATGTCCTTCTGAAGTCCCAGAATGCATTATATTAATTTAAAAAGCGTCCTGTGACTTTCAACACTAAACAAATACATGGTAGGCATCAAGGGGACATACACTGTACTATTGCTCCCAGGTCTCAATGGAGCCCTTTCCCATGTGTAGCAGGAAGTCCCACCTTTTAAGATCTCTACGGTTATCTTATTATCTACATTAGTAAAGGAGCCATAGAAACGTTTGTTAGGACTAAATGCAGTAAGTCTCCCATGCAGGCAAGAGGCTTCTTTTTTTAGTACAACTCATTATTGTTATTGCTTGCAGTGTGCACCTAATAACAAAAAGCTTATTGTTGCTACCTAAGGAAAACAGCAGATAATTATTAAAACTTCACTAAATGGATTTCCACAATATTTACTATGTTGCCTCAGCTGATCTATAATAGGCTGTCTACCTCCAGCATTCTAAAAAAACAAAAACAAAAACAAAAATCTATGAACTCTTGTTAAATTGTTGAATAAATGAAAAATTTCAAAAATGCATTATTTCAGGATATGTCCCCCATTAAAGAAACTTTTCAGTGCTCTCCATCTAAGCAACATTATATTAACTATTCAAGTCACTTTAAATCAGTGGTTCTCAACCCTCCTTTAACACAATTCTTTATGTTGTGGTGACCGTCAACCACAAAAATTATTTTCATTGCTATTTCATAACTGTATTTTTGCTGCTGTTATGAATCATATTGTAAATATATGATGTATAGGATATCTGACATGCGACCCCTATGAAAGGGTCATTCAGTCCCCAAAGACATCACAGGTTGAGAACTGTTGCTTTAATATGATATGGTTGTTCAAGTGTCTTCTGTGACAACAGGATAAAAAGAAGACATTTGAAGCACCGTTATACTCAGAGTTTACAATGATTCTTGCTTGTCTCAACATTAGTCTCCACTTTTTCCTCACAAAATCCTGTTTTGCAGGAGACTTTCTAAGTCAGGCACCTTCCACCCTGGATATCTAATCAAGGAGATATGTAATCATTTCCTCTGTCTTCCACCATCTCCTAGGTGATTCTGACAACCATGGGCTGCTTTCATCAAGAATTCTGGCAGGTCAGTTCATCCAGAGTCCTTCCTACCCCTGACATTACTTCCTGTTCCTTTTCCATGCCCCATCTCATGCAGCTCTGTGTTTCTCCATCTCTCCTTGGCCATGGTGTATCGCTCCCCTCCAGTGAAAAATCACTCTGTACTGTTTCCTATGCCGGCCATGATGGTAGTGAGTAAAGCCTGTCTCATTATGCTTTATCCCTGGTATTTATTACTCAGGACAGGGAGCTATACAAGGAAAGACACAGACTGTAACATCCACTGTTGGGCAGTTTACAACAGCGTCTGTATAAATTTTAATATCCTTCTATTACCCTTTGCCAAAGAATAGGACACTATGCAAAATCATCTCAGACATTGCAAGACCTTTGGCAGAAGAAGCAGAAAACACCAACAAATGCTTATAGTTATAAGATGCCAGAGATATAAAGATTCCAAATACTGTGATCAGGAGGTAAGACCTGTGGGTAAAGTGGCAGATTAAAAACTCATCCCAGAGGATCCAGTGTCCTTTTCTGGCCTTTGGGGACATTGCATATAAATGGTACTCAGACATACATCCAGGAAAACAGCCATGCATGTAAAAAATAAATCAATTTATTTTTTTTAAAAAAAGCAGCCTATAAGTCATTGCAATCCACATCAAAATTCTAAGGACATTATACATAGAAATGGAAAAAAACCTCATAATTCATGTGAAAGCACAAAACATTCCTGAACAAAATGAATACTTCCACATGCTTGTGTTCATATACACACACAATAATAATTAATAATAATAAATTAAATTAAACATTTAAAAACTGTATATATGTTTCTTCATAGTATTATGCTTATGATTTGATCCTCAAAGAAATTAAGAGAAGGAAATACAAAATATAAAACACAGAACACATATACACATACACACTGCAAGTAAATTAATAAAAGCTAAAACTATAATTACCATATGACCGAGCCCAGCTACACTATTTCTGGGGCCTATGCTCCTGGACTCCACATCCTACAACTGAGTATTTGTTCAACTGTGCTCACTGCCACTCTATTCCCAATCGCTAGGAAATGGAATTATCCTAGCTGTCCATCAGTTGATGATTAGATAATGAAATGTGATAGAATTTCATTCAGTTATAAAGAAAAATGCAATTATTAATTTGTAGGGAAATGTGTGTACCTGGTAAAATAACTCAGGCTCAGAAAAACAAATGCTTCATGGATCCTTATACATGGATCCTAGCTTCAAATTTTTATATTTTTGTATTGAATTTGGGGTATCTTTGGAGGTCAGGAAGCTAGAAAGGGGACATGAGAGAGGGAGTAGATGAGGCCCTTAATGGAAGTAAAGAATAGTATCAAATATGTGCTGGCAAGCCTTCATAGTGCTGAAAGGTGTTATAAGCAGGCTGCTGGAGAGAAAATTCATCCGTAAATTCACCTAGAGCTGGATCCTACATGCCACAAGACTGAGCTTCTAGGCAAGATGTTCCTACCTGTGCAAGTGGCATGACTGTTATGAGAACAACCAGTCGGATTTGAGATCTCTTCCTATGAAGGATGACATGCCTGGTATGTTAAACTTGGTGAAAAGCCCATGACTGGGGAGGTCATAGAGCCTTAGAGAGAACTTACTACTGTTGTTTTGCAAATGAACATGATGTCAAACTGCTTTCTAAATATTTGTGTTTATACTCATAGATTTATATTCATACATTAGTGATTTTCTAAAACTTAGTAAAACAAAAAAAGTCTTTTTGTGTTGGACAGTGGTTAATGCAGAGACTCATACCTGATCTAAGTGCTGAGTGTAAGTTTCTGTTGAATGCTCAGCTCCAAATGGGACACCTAAATTAACCTCCTAAGACTCAGGAAACACTGGGGAAAGGGAATGTAGTATAAACACTGGAGGATGTGGAAGGATGCTGAGATACAACATGGCCACTGTACTCATGAATTCATATCCTCTATGGTATCTGTACAGGACCTGCATAAGATCAAGCTGGCCAACATTCTGGAGTGAATGTAGGAGAGATTCATGATATTCCATTCATAACTGAGAAGTTATTGGCAATTGGTGGTTGTTGGGTAAAGGGAGCCATTTTTCTTTGGGGTGTGGCCACTAGTAGGCCCATGCTTTGCTAGATGGCTTCACACCCATGTAGTTGCAGACTCAGTGGGTCATTTCTTAAAAAGAAGAAGGAGGAAGAGGAAGAGGAGGAGGAGGAGGAGGAAGAAGAGGAAGAGGAAGAAGAGGAAGAAAAAGAGGAAGAAGAAGAAGAGGAGGAGGAGGAGGAGGAGAAGAGAAAAGAAAAGATAAAAGAAGATCACATAAAGGTGGGAAGGGAAGGTTTAGGGGAAAGTCTAGAGAGAGTAGGAAAGGGAATTAAGGTTGGATATGATTAAGATATATTGTATACATGTTTGAAATTGTCAAATAAAATAAGCAAAAACATTCTAAAAATGTGATTGGTTGCACTGTAGTACAGAATAGAGCAATGCTCCTAACTTCTGAGCAAAGTAATTTGTTGTAAGTAAAAGCTGTTACAGGAGGAGATATCAGCAGTACCTCTTTTGGCTCTGGTGTGTGGTTGATACTGCTAATATGCCTAGAGGAAATTTAGGACAGACAAATAGAAAAAAATGCCAAGGCTCTTGAAGGGTTAATGACTTAAAAGCCTCAGGCAAGCTGAGAAACAGACAGGAAAGTTGCAGGCTCCTAACATCTTCAGGTAGTTAGGAGCCAAAAAGCTCCTGATAAAAAGGTCAGGTCCGCATACCAACCACTGTTTGCATTTACACTTTGAGCCTTCGGGAACGGATCTACAGATGGGATCCTCCACCTGAAAAGTTCCCTTTTCTGCTATAAAATCTCCGAGCTCCTTGCTTCCTTGTGCACAGTCCTCACTTTGCCACCCTTCATTGTTTTGATAGAGGTTGCTCTCCTCTTTGATTTTCACATTCTCTTGATCAATCCTGATCCAACAGGGAGGCACCTGTTTCAGAGCATTCAGAGAATGCTCTAAGTTGCAAGGCATCAAGGAGCCCACAGGTTCCAGAGAAAATGGAAGTTCCACAAAATGAGCTCAAGATGTTCCGAGCTATTTCCTCTCTTTGGGCATCATGGCAGAGACACCAACAACCTCATTGATGTGAGCAGAAAGTAACTAGTGCTCAAAGTCGCTCAAGCAGCCATGGTTGGCAGGGCCACATTTTATGAGGAAAAGGGGACAGAAAAGTAAATCACTTGGCAGTGTTCTTTTGGGATATTTGTCATGTTTTTAAACTTGAAGAAACCAAGAGACAGAAAGTTAAAACAAGGTGTTGTTTCCTGCCTTCTCACCAGTTAGAGGATGTTTATAGTTAGTACATAGAAGAGAGGACAATTCCTCCACAGACTCAGGATGCTGCTGTTGGAAACCTTTTGGGGGTGGGGGATGAGAGTGGGGAAAGGCAGAACCAGATGCATACCACCTAGGAAGCAGAGCCACAGCCCTACCTCATGCTGCCTCAGTTCTTACCCTCTGACAGGAGATCACCATTACAGAAGTGCTCTGTGACTTTTCTGCTCACATTATTGATGATAATTCAAGAATCCAGTCAAATTTATCATAGATTTTAAGGTGTGTGTGTGCGTGTGCGTGTGTGTGTGTAGACAAGCCCCACTTGTGGGAAACGGGTAGCCCATCCGTGGAGTTGTCACATAAGAGATTATAGTTTAATGGTTTGAGTATATAATAACAAGTTTAAAGGGTTAGGGTATAGCTTAATATTGCCACTCTTGCCCGCTATGTGCAGGGCTCTGGGTTCAATCTTCAGCACTATAAAACACTCATATAAAACACATGCATATGTTTATATGAGCGTATAAATATGCGGATATATTCCAGGAAATAGGTAAGATGGAGAATTTCACCAATGAACGATTAAAAAGCAAGCAGGTGGTAGGAAGGGTTTCAGAGAAGCAGAACAAGGACCTCTACAAAAGCAACAAGAACACCAGCAGAAACAATGGTCAAAGCTAACTTTAATCAGCATTTTGGCACTTAACCAGCATCTCTAGCAGGTCAAGAGTGCTTATTCTGGGGAAATGCAGGGTTCTTGCTAAGAGCAGTGATCTTTTTACTCAGCCTCCTTTCATCCGTCCCTTTCCTACTAAGGCACAGGTCAGAGCAGGATGGGAGCAGACACTGAGTCAGAACAGGAGGGCTACCTCCCAAACACTCCGTTTCTGTGAAATCGGCATTATCTGATCCATTTGGCAGATAAATCGAAAAGCTCCATCCACAGGGCTTGTCTTTATTTAACCTGAGATGATGTATTGATTCTGACAGACACACAGCAGCTTGATGTATTTATAGTGTGGCTTTCCTGAGCTTTTCTTTTTCATTTATTGGACATGTATTGACTGACCATCTAACGCAGCTGTCTATAACCCAGGTTTGTATGCCCCCTCCCCTTGCCTTTCTCTTTGCCTCTCTTGTTTGAGTTCTGCCAACTATAAACTGAAAGCTTTAAGCAAGGGCAGTGAAAAGATAGAACTGATTCAGAGGCACCTTGGTAGATGCCTTATCTTGCATCCAAGGCAGGTACTGATGGCCTTTGGTTTTCAGTATAGAGGTGTCCTCAGTCACTCTTAGCTTAAGCTCCTGCTGACTTTCTCTGTACCCATAGGGATGAGGTAGGAGTGGGAAGGCACTGTGAAGTGGGCACATATCTAAGCCAGTGAGGGTGGGAGTACATGAAAAAGGATTTTCACTTTCACTCTCTATTTGATGGGCAGGAGACATAATTCAACATGATTATTCAATGTCTCCACTAACTCAAGCAATCAGTTAGACATAGCAGTGGCCAAGTCAAGGATGCTTCTTTGTTGTATGGACGGATACTTTCCTTGTTGTATGGCTTTGTCCTCCCATTCCTGCTATGGGGACTCATGGCTTTGAGTACACTACCTCCATATAAGGTCACACTTGAGGGTCCACTTTCATGGGACTCCAAGTTGACAGTATCCTATAGCCAGTATTGTAACTTAGAGTCCCCGAAAGCTGTTTCACTGCTTAAAGGGCTGCGTGTCTCACACCCGCTGTCTCTTCATCCTGACATGTGTCTATCCGTACTCCTTACCATTTATGATCTATTCTAGCTTATTCTCCAGGACACTGCCAGGGAGAGCTGCTGCTCTACATCGTCCCGTCATCTCCACAGCTTGGTCTCTATTGCTTCACCTGTAGCTCTGAGTTATTTGGATTTTTTTTAATGGGTATTGAGCACTTGGGAGATATGGAATGGGATTGCGTGATATTAATATTAACTTCAAATTCTAAGACATTTGATTCTTATATACACATAATTTCTGATGCTGGTAGCTTGAATAATTAGTTATTTGTGGAGCTGGTAAGATGGTTGAGGGGGGTAAAGGTGCTTGCCCCAAGCTTGATGACTTGAGTTCAATTTCAGAAATCCACATGGTAGACAGAGAGCAGACTCCAGAAAGTTGTCCTTCTTCCATCTCAGAGCTGATCTGTCAGCCTTACTTAGCCTACACTATTAAAGACTGAAAGACAAGAAGGGTACTTTTCCATGTGGTTAGGAGAATGGGGGTACTCCTGGAGTTACACTCACAGTATCAGAGTATAGAGACTAGGCATAGTTTGCTTTTGTTGATTATAGGTTACGTCTGTTGGGCACATGCATCGTGAGTCATGTGTCAGTGATGCCAAGGAGGCAGTGTGCAGCGAATACGATCACTGGAACCAAATAAACCTAAAATACAGTCTCACTTTACCAGGTACTACTATGTAGCTCTGAAGGACATTTAACTCCTGTAAGCTTTTATTTCCCTGTCTGAAAACTGGGACCTTTAGCCTACATTACAGACTGTTGGAAGGCTATAATGATTCCAGGCATAGAGCCCTGACCAGGAAAAATGTTCATCAAACAATTCCTAGCTTTACAGTGAGAGGGTCATTAAGGTAATTGATAGCCCTAACCCAATGCTATATATATATATCTATAAGTAACTTGGCCATAGGATAGTAGAATTTGTTTTCTTGTTTGCATTGCTATGCAGTGGAATAAAAAGATAGATCTCAAAATATTTCACTAGTTAAAACTCTGAAAGGCATCTTGAGAATCTTTTGGAATTTAATATTGAAGCAGGCGAAATAATTTACTTCTTAAAAATCAACATTCTCTACACTGTGCACCAGAGAACTTGATTTCATGTGTCTAGTATTCATTCAGAATAAATACGGAGCGCAGTAAGAAACATTTGTATTCATTGTCTTGCTGTGAAGTTTCATCCTAGCCAGCTGAAACAGTCTTTTAAGTTTTCAAAGAGGCAAAGGAAACACAACCACACCATCTTCAAACAAAGCCACCCCAAGTTAATTAGCATATGTCCCCCATAGCCAGTAATGATGTCAGTAAAGGACTAGAGTTATGAGTTATTTAATACATATTGCACATGTTTTTGATAGATTTTCATAGAGTTTTGAATGTGTGCAGAGGAGGTAGAACATGTTTTATGAGTCAGACAAGCCCAGAGTGTAGCACAAAGCCATAAGGACCAGGAGCAGGCCTGGGCTATCACCCATTTAACATGAAAGAATTTTTCCTTCTCTTTTGATATCCATCCCATGACACTGACTCCTGGGAGGGAATCTGCTATGGGTTAAGCTGCATCTCTCCAAAACACATGTGATGAAGCCCTAACCTCATTCCTCAGAGTGTGGCTATATTTAGAGACTGGACTTTTCACGATGAAACTGAATTAGAAGAGGATTGTTAGGGTGGATCTCGATTCGGTACAAGTGCCATAAGAAAAGAGACACCAGGGATGTACTGGCGCAGAGGGAGGGCCATGTGTGTACATTGCAGAAGATAGCCATTTGCAAGCCAGATGAAAGCAACCATGCTGACATCTTGATCCTGGACCACTCCTTATCGTTAGGTGAGTAGGTAGTTGTAGTTATTCTCATTTTCTAGAAGTCAAAGCTGATATGGAGAATTTAGGTAGCTTCCCTAAGGCTATATTCACTGGGTGAATTTGTTGGGTTAACCCAACTCCGAAGCCCATTCTTGAGTCTCTTCTACCCCCAGCCTCATTGCTTCCCTTTGCTCCTTCTCAGGACAGGCTCCTTAACTGCTTACTACCCCGATTCTGCCCTGTCTTCCATGTTCAAGGTGTTCCATGATCTTTGTTACCCAGAATACTCTCCTCCATCCCTCTGCTGTAGTCAACTTACGCTAATGTTTTTTTTTTTTTTTTTTTTTTAAAAATTTTAAAATTTTTTTTTTTCTTTTTTTTCTTTTCGAGACAGGGTTTCTCTGTATAGCCCTGGCTGTCCTGGAACTCACTCTGTAGACCAGGCTGGCCTCGAACTCAGAAATCCGCCTGCCTCTGCCTCCCAAGTGCTGGGATTAAAGGCGTGCGCCACCACCACCCGGCTACGCTAATGTTTGATGGCATCTTTTTATACCTCTAAATGAAACCTTCTTTATGTCTGCATAAAGGGAATAAAAACTATCAACCTTCTACCAGGAAAATATTTTTGGAACAGATAAGCTAAACTGATCTGATCTTCTCTACTGCATCCCTGAGAGCAAAAATTATATCACCCACAATCCCATTTTTTTCTAGGGAGGGTTTTGGTGGTTGGTTGTTTTTGCTTTGCGGCAGGATTTGTTATACAGCCCAGTGAGGCCTGGATTTCATTATATGACCCAGGCTCCTGCCTCAGCCTCCTGAGTGCTGGGATTGTAAGTGTGTACCACCATGCCAGTTATTGGAGGTCTTGCTAAATAATGACTATTCTTACATGTTCTAGGGAAGGTTTTTGTTTATTTATTTCCTCACTCGCTCGCTCGCTCGTTCACTCGTTTATGCATTTGTTTACACATCCCACAATGATATTTGCATGGCTACCATGAATAAGTCACAATATTAAGTACTGTGGGAATTGAACATCTTAGAGTACGCTGTCCTCATGACATTGCTATTCAGAGCCAATAAGGCTCATTGTTGCTGGGCATTGTATCACAGGCCTTTAATTCCGGCACTTGGGAGGCAGATGGATCTCTGTGAATTTAAGGCCAGCCTTGTCTGTATACCATGTTTCAGGCTAGCCAAGAATCCACTGTAAAACTCTTTCTTACAAAAGGGCTCAGATTGGAGATTTTCCTCATGTTGTCCCTTTCCACAGATGTCAGTGTTGAAAGTCCATGAGGGTACCTCTGTTTACTATGATAGGATATCCTTTCTGAGACTGAGCCAATCCAGAAAACCCAGTGGAGAAAGAGTGAAGAGTCTCATGATTATATCCTTTATCCCTTGCATCAGGATTTTCCTGAGTGGACCTTTTCCAGTATCAAAATTCAGAAGGAGCCCCCTGTCTACTTAAGCTGGTTTGAGTTCTGTTTCTGTTGTATGCTACCCAAGTGTTTCCATGTATGACATATAGTTAGTTATCAGGGTAACTTTCTGATACATTTTCAGATGGAGCCTCAGGGGATCTTGTATTTTTAGAATTACTAGTCAGTACCTAAAGTAGACATCTGATTTACCTTTGGCCAGTGTTGAATCTCTTCAATAGCATCATGCCCTGAGGGAATAATTTTCCTGCATCTGTCAAAGCAGCATGGGAAAGGGCAGTTGTAGGACTGGGTGGCACATTTTAGGTGAGAGAACATTAGTTTCTGATGCCAGTGGAAAATCTGGGCAGGTAGATAAAATCAAATGCTCTTCAAAGAAAGTAGAAACTTTCAGAAAAACCTGTGTGGTTGTACATAGGTGTGTGTACCTTAAAAGAGAAGCAGCCAATACAAAGGGCTGTTTCTGAAGGGTTTAGGTAGAGTGGGTACTGCCAGAAATGCTGTGCTGCAGACATTCCAATTGGTCAGCATTTGGCATCTGTCATAATGAGGGGACAGTCAATAACCAAGTGAGGATTTAAAACAGCACCAAATATTTTAAAGTTCTTTTCTTTTAATTCGTCCTCTACCTGCCCTGTGGGAAGCCATGGCAAGGCCTTACTCTTGGCTAACACTCACCCTTGGCTCTTCTATCTACTATTCTTCTTCCTGCTTACCTTCCATGATTCACTTGTCAGTTCTCAGAACTTCAAACAAGGCCTCATAGCAACCTACCTTAGTAACCCTTCCTCCTGATCTTTAGATTTAGACAACATCCTGCTCGATAGATGTTTTTAGAACCCCTGATAATGGCAAGGCTTTCTGAGAACAACAGGTATAACCTAGTTAGACTCCACAGCTGCAGCTAGCTTCCTCCACCTGCAAAGCCCTCTTTCCTTTCCTACCCCTTCCCATATCCTGTTTTCAGAGTTTATAACCTGTGTGAACAATCCAAATTTTGTCAGCTTGATCGGACTTCTTGACTTGCTGTGCCTCCTTATTTTCTCTTGCATCTCAGTCCTCTCCAAGAGTCTAAGGGTCCCACTTGATTGTCCAGCTGGCCTGGACACTGCCCTGACTAGAAGATGACCAGTAGGGAAGGCCGGTGAGGTGTTGAAATAAAGATATAAGATTAGACAGCCTTCCCTTTTATCCTCCTGAAACAAGGAGTCAAGGCCTAGCCAAGGACATCAGAAGCATTTTGATGGAATGACAAATGGAGGCTTTGATTTGGACTAGACTCTTTAACATGCCTTAATTATGACTGTTCTAATAACTCAGCAGAACTGGGAGTTAAAGGATTTACCCAGGAATTAGGAGAAATGTCTTCAGGGTATACGGTGAAGGATATAAAGAAAAATAAAACTGTTTGTGGTTGCTTACCATGTTTAGATAATTCAGTAGAACGGTTATGTACACTGTATGTTATTCCAGGGCACTTAGTCATAGGTTTATTTTGAAGTTGGCCATAAGGTATAGCACCATTTAACCCACCATATCCTACTGGCTTCTCTATATGGACCCTGAATCTTAGTAGCAATGACCTCTGTGAGTTCAGTTCAGGGACAAATTTCCTTTCTTGAACTAAAGGTTGTGCTTCAATCCAACTGTTAGACCAAACAGGGACATACTTTACCACAGAATATTTTCACTTGCTGATATATAGTAGTAGTAGTAACAGGAAGACCAACACTGAGTATGTCTTATTGTAGCATACACGTTCTGTGTTGAACACATACTTGGCCAGGCAAGGTGACGTATATCGAAATTCTTGAGCTCTCCGGAGTCTGAGGCAGGAAGATCCTGACTTCAAGGCCAGCCTGAACAAGACAGTGTGTGTGTGTGTGTGTGTGTGTGTGTGTGTGTGTGTGTGAGAGAGAGAGAGAGAGAGAGAGAGAGAGAGATCTGCTCTCCTTGCTTCATCCCAAGAACAGTGACTCATGATTCACAGATGAATTTTCTGTCTTTGTTTCATCTATAGAAAGCACAGAGTTCAACTTATCTGCATGCCCCCCCATCTGCCTGTACATTTACATCTTGAGCCTCAGTTAGCTTCCATTTTGACTTTCTTCTTTGCCTCCACCCTTGTTCCTCTTTTAGTTTTTAAAACTAAAGTTTTAAAACTAAAGTTCTAGATTATCTTTGTAATGTGCATTAAGCAGTGTTACAAAAAAATGATTTTCCTATGAACCTATTAAAAAGATCTTGTGTGTGTAGAATATCACGTACGTCGTTCTAGACACAAGACATGAATCTTCACATACGAAACTCGGCAAATGCCCACTAGCATGCTAAGTTATGTTCTCAGGAAACAGCACCATGTGGCATAACTCACCTACCCCAGTAGTGTGATCTCCCTTGGGTCCTGTGTAGGAGGTGGGTGTTTCTCCCCTCCCCCTGTGCCAGCTGCTGCGGTTCCTCTTCTCCTGAGTAAACGCACATTCATCTTGATCAAAAGTGCACTCTCCAGGTGGAGGTGGAAGTCTCTCTGCAAGGAAACAGCAGGTGTTGCAATTACTGAGACAGTCGATGAATATGTATTTTCTCAAGGCTCCTAGGAGCCCACTTTGCATGTCTGAGAGGTGTCTGGCCATATGTCAAGCCTATGGAGAGGCAGACCCCCACAGGTAGTCTACCCAGCTTTACCCCCAGGGAATCTATGCTTCCTCATGGGTCCTATCATGATGGCACAGAATCAAAAATCTAGATCTGAAATATCAGGTCACTTTGCACAAGACACTCACTTGTCGAACTCGGGAATTTGTTTGAGTGGAATTACAGAGCTCTGAAAACTGTAGATACACTGCATCTATGAAAGTAAAAAATAAATAAATAATAAAAAATGAAAACGTTGTATAATGTAAGAGCTTTCTTCAAAAATCCAGGGTGAATGAAGGATCTTCTCAGATCAGCTCCGTATCTCTTCTGGAGGAGGAGCAGAGAAGATGCATGAAACCAACTTACTGCTGTTGGCAGAGCTGTGCAGCTCAAATGATGTCATTTTTCTGTGCCTCAGGGTTCATATTTGTATGTGGGGATATTAGTGATATCCACTTCATAGGATTGCAAGGGTTAAATAGGATGTGTGTGAAAAAATTTAGGACATGTAATAATACTATTAGTAGTAGTAAAAAAATACTAAGAGCTGTTATTTTGCTAATAAAAGTCTCATTTTTTCATTTCCAGACATGACTGTGTTTTATATTGAAGATTAAACCAGGGCCCTGAACACCCTAGGCAAGCAGTACACCCCCAGCCAATACTTGTCTTTGAATGTTTTTTTGTTTTTGTTTTTTGTTTTTTTTTTGTTTTTTTTTTACTAACGTCAGTAGTTATTACCACTAGATGAATGCTATCTCTCAACTCAGTGGTGACTTTCTCCTTTGTCTCAACTTTACTACGACTCCCTACATCCATATTCTTAGTAAAATTCTGATGACTGTCTATTTTTTGTTTCTCTTGTATTCAATTTTGTATACAGTGCTAATTACTGAGGCCTCATCTCCTGGTCTTTGCCTTGAGTGCATATATTCTTATTGTGACTGTCCTTCCAGAGGCTCAGAAAACAAGGTGTCTTCCTTAATTTGTTTTTAGTTCTGTGGGAGAGTAAATACAGAGCCCATGTAAGTTATGTAAGCCACTGAGCTTGGCCTCCAATCCAAATAATTGTTTTCAGCTATTCTCCAGTATCAGACAGGTACTGCACTTTGGCTGCCTGTAAAAAAGAGGCCCACAGAGGATCTCTGAGGTATGCCCCACTCACTCACTCGCTGTCCACCATGCCTAGCATGCTCCTATCTCACCATCAGCACTTAGTCTGAAGCAAGATTAAAAGAAGGGAAATTATGAAGAAATGGCTTGGAGGTGCTCATTCTGGAGTCTGGTTAAAATCTCAAGCCAGCCAAGAGTAGAAGACTTTTGACAACTCTAGAATTATTTTTAAAATAATAATGCTTAAATAACAGTGAGCCTTGCTAATCATTTGTATACTTTAACGTTTAACCTCACTCCATTACCAGATCCAAATATGTTATGTTCTGAAAACCTCACAAACGAGATTATGAACTTAGTCTACAGATAGAACGTCTTAATTCCCTTGTGACTAATATGGTAAGGAATCCCTCAGCCCTGTGACCTATGGTGTTGTCTCTTTAACAGCCTTTAAGTTTATTAGTGCACATAATATGATCTCTTTTACCCAAAACAAAAAAAGTCTTAGAAAAGCTTTGAACAATGTAACTCCAAAAGCCACCGAAAATATCTGTCTATGACCACTGAGACTCTCTCTTGAGGCTTCACAGCCATGTCTTGGGTGTTTACTGTTCATTTTCTTTTTTTTTTAAACTTTTTTTTTAAGATTTATTTATTTCATTTATATGAGTACACTGTAGCTGTCTTCAGACACACCAGAAGAGGGCATTGGATCCCATTACAGATGGTTGTGGGCCACCATGTGATTGTTGGGAATTGAACTCAGGACCTCTGGAAGAATAGCCAGTGCTCTTAACCTCTGAGCCATCTCTTCAGCCCTACTGTCCATTTTCTAAGCACCTTGTATTGATACCAGAACCTAAATCTATGTTAACACCTTTTCTTAGTAAGTTCCAACGCTGATCCTGACTCATTCAGAAAATCTTATCTGAGGTATAGGGCTCTGAGCTGAGGTCTTTGGAAGGACTGCTCCATTGTTATCCCAAAGCTCCAGGATCACTGTAGAAGCACAGGTGCAGAGTGAATAAGAACCAGAGGCTGTAGATCATCTGGACTCAGCAGGGCAACTGCACATATGAACTCACAGTAGCTGTGACAGCATACACAAAATCTGTGCAAGGCTAAGCCAGAAATCCTAGCATGGAGTGGGGGCGGTGGACAGACAATACTACCTACCCCTTACAATTGATAGCTAATATAGCTAATTGAAAAGGAAGGATTGGAATAGCTAAGAGTTCCTCATAAATTGACCATGTTTCAGTGGAAGGACACACATCCGAGAATATTTTGGGTGGCACAAATTGGTCTTGAATGGTTTAGGGAAAAACCCCACAAGGTTGAGTGAAAAGGGAAAGGGAGTAATTCAGGGAAGAGTTAGGGAGGTAAATATGATCAAAACAACATTGTATAGAAGTCTCAAGGAGCTAAAAAAAAAACAAAAATTATCCCTAAGCTAGTGTAAGCAGCAGCACAAGGCTGTGTCCCCTGTGCTGCTGCAGAGTTTGTTTTACTGTCCCTTAATTCATTTAGAATATATCATCTTTGTTAAAAATTTAATAGTATACATGTCACAAGTATTTGTGAAATAAAAATGCCATCAATATTACTTGAAAATGTGCATTCTCTAAGAGTACAATGATAATTATGTTAGTCAAAATAAAGGGCACTTGTTTTTAAAGTACTATTTGGAGGCAGTTCATGAGCATGTCCCTAAACATTCAGGGAGGTGTTGCTAACTTTCCTTACAATGAGGGAAAGTCACACACGTGAAGCCATACAGAACACTGGAGTCTTTATTTCCAAAATGTAGACTCCATTACAAAAGTCTGTGGAAAGGCATTTCTGTCAAGAAAAGTAAAGGATATCCCCATGAACACCCACACTCCAGTGTCATCCCCTTCCCCACGTCCTACCTTTTTGTGTTTATAACCCCTGTGTGAATGAGTAAAAATTATGATTTGAAAAAAATAAATAAATTATAAAAAATAAAAAAAAGAAAAGTAAAGGATAGAATAGCATAGGATGAATGCAGGAGTTTCCCAGAGGAACTGGAAGTGTCTGTCATAGGCAAGGGAGACTCACAATTGGAATGAGCTCTTACCTGGAGACCGACAGTTTCCTAAGTGTATGGTAATGTCATCCAGGGCTACCAGTCCACAGTCCCAAAAGCTTTTGCATAGGCTCATAAAAACCACCTGTAATTCATAAAAAATAAATCATGAATTCTGTTAGCTGAAAATGGAAACCCCTTCAACCTGGGATTTACTCAGCAAAACAGAACTACACAAGCAGTTAGAAGTACCTCTCCCTCTCCTTGACCATTCGAGGGACAGGGTACAGTGGTGCGGAGAGTGCTTCCTGTTGGGATACGACCCTGGAGCTGCCTTCTTTTAAGCAGAGTGGACTTTATAATAATAATGAACCATGTGTATGAACAACAACAACAAAAAAACTAAAGCAGTCCTCAAAGATTGGTAGCTAGTCTGAGGTAAAAAAGCGATTAGTTGGGTGATATGGAAAAAGCCTGCTAGGTTCTGAGTGTCTTGTCTTGATAATTCCAAAGTGGCTGTTGCTTTCCAAGCATTTTTCGAATGTCTCTGGTACGAACATTATTTGTTGTTTTTAACCAATGTCTAGTGATGTGCTTTATTTACGTTATGAACAAAGTTCCATTGGCTACTCACCCAGAGACTCCTGTTCTATTTCCAAGACAAAGACTCACCCGTGTCCCCAGCTGGTGTGATGAATGAAAGCATTGGCATGGTTATTTCATCAGTCTCCATAGTTTTATTGTTGTGTGTGAAGGAAGAATAAATCCATATCATACGTTATTAAATTTTGTGGGTGGGAGTAGAGGGGAGGTTGATTTCTTATAATTAGGCCAGTATAAAGGCTATGTTTCAGATGCATGATGCCCAAAGAGTGACATATTGAAATATTTGTGTCACATTTTCGCTGTAGTTGACAGATCTACTTCCAGTATGTTTCGTAGTGTTTAATTAGTGTGGGCTAGTATGACCTATGTCCCATCTCGCCACTATAAATCTTCATTCACATGAAGAAGACAAAGGATGACATAACAGAAGTTAAAATTCTACTTACTATTAATGAGAAAACTTGACTTTCTAGGTCCTCCTATTCTAAATGTTGTGGCTTAATTTTATTTATGTGTGCTACTAGTAGGGTCCTCTTGCTCATGATGATCAGATTTATTAGAATACAGAATTTATTTTAAGAGAGGAATCTTAGATCATGAGGCTGTTTATCATAGTTTTTATAGTTATCATAGTTTTCCCTGTAGAAAACTGTGCAAACTATAAAATTCCCCAAGCCAATCTCGCCAGAGGAAGCACTAATTGCCTGATGAGTGAATGTTTCCTGGCTTTGCATTCATATCCTCTTATAAATGTGATAGCTAAGAGATATAAATGTTTATCTTTGTGGAGCTTCACAGGACAAAAAAAAAAGACAGGGTAGCTTGTTAATCTTTCATCTTTAGAGATTGAAGCGGTTACATAAATAAGATGTAAAATATTCTGCTTCCTACGTTCACGCGTTGGAATTTATTCTGCATTTGGAAAGCAAAGGTCTCTGTCATCAGTCCCGACCAGTATCACATTCTATTAGCATTTTTGTTGTTATATGAGGAGGAATGCCTTGATATGTCTCATGATTTATCAAATTAATTGTGCTACACAGAGGGAAAGACTGGCCTTGCTTTCCTTTTGTCAGCTTTAATGTCGGTTTTTCAGAAGTATGCTGGGGGAGAACTTTTGTGCAACGAATACGAAGTGGTAAATGATCCGCCCTCTAAATCCTTCCCTGTAGAAAACGCAAACATTTTGCATGGCAATGCATTCTAAAGTGGAGAAATATTAGCATGCTTTTATATGTTTACTATAGCACTATTTTATAATGGCATTAAACCAAAGAAGCATGTAGGCATGCAACAGAAGAGATAGCCTAAATTTCCAAAGGGAAAGAAATCAACTAGAATACAACGGTTTGAGAAATAGGCGACCATTAAATCTGAGTGTTGTGAACATTACTTAGCACTACAGATACAGATAGATAAAGTTTAAAAAGCCAATTAAAAGAGAAAACAATCCCCAATTCATCTAAAGTAATAGAAAAAGCCTAGAAAATTTACCGGCTATATAATTATTGTGTTAGGCTCATAAAATTATGGCTAGTTCAGAGTTTCCTCCTACGTTTTATAATTTGTCGTTAGCTATGGTTGAAAACAAAAGGAATCAGGATGTCTATATCTAAGTGTAGAATGATTTACTTTGTAGAGTGATGTACTTTGATTCTAACCCCCACTCTCCTCTCTCCTCAGTCTGTCTGGCTCTCTTCCTCTTCCTAAGCAGGGCCTCCTTTTATTTTCATGGCTCACAGATGTGTCTTTTTATCTAAAATTTGTATATACGAGGACATGTGTGGTGATGTAGGTGGGAAAGGATTGTGGTGTAGCTCAATGGCAGAGAGCTTGCCTAGCATGTGCAGGAGTCTGGGTTCAATTCCCAGCACGAGACAGAGACAAGAGTAGACTAATGAGTTAATATTTACTCTAGACTAGTGTCATTGATTATAGCAGCTCATAGGCACAAAGTCTATTCAAATTAAAGTTATTCAGTTTCATCAGCAACATGTCAAAGTAGCCAGTGCTGTAGCCACATGCAGCCAAGTGCCTAACTGAGTTGACCCAACAGATATACATCTCCTCAGTGCAGAAAGGAACACTGAATGGACTTCTTGGCTCTCCTTTTGCCACACCAAATAACATATGTGGCTCTTTTTTGCCATGCCAAGTATGTCGAGAAAAATACTAAAGAAATTTTGCACAACACCAGGCTGTCTTTACTTCAAAATTTTCCACAAATACCAGTCAGTCCACATGTCCTTCTGTCTGACCAAAGACTTTCCCCAATCCATCATCTACTCACTAGATTCAAGCTAAGTCCTCAAACCCCAGATTTGATTGGCACTTCTCTGTAGGTGCTCCAGAATATAAAAGAACTGTAACAAGATCATTGTGTTCAGCCTAGCAGCTGGCACTCTCCACTTAAGCACTGATAACACCAGACACTATGGTTCTTGAAGGTTATTTGGCATGGAGAAGTGATTTTCAGGTAGTTGGTGACAGAAGGAGTTGCTGACTTACCCTGTGTTGACTTTGTCTGATAAAAGAAAAGATAACCTACTGCCTCTCCAAGAACTCTCTCCACAGGTACCAGTGCATCCATGTTTCTTATGGTGTTATTTACAATAACCAAATTTATAGATTCAGCCTAGGTGTCCAAATCACGATGGATAAAGAATATATACACAATGGAGTTTTATTTAGCTATACAGAAGAATATAATTGTGACAGTTTCTGGAACATCCATAGAACTAGAGACCATCTTGTTAAGTGAAATAGGTCAGACTCAGAAAGATAAGTACCACATATTTTCTCATATGTACAAATTTTAGATAAAAAGACACATCTGTGAGCCATGAAAATAAAAGGAGGCTCTGCTTGGAAAGAGGAAGAAAGCCAGAAGGAATGAGGTGAGAGGCTAGTGGGGGTTAGAATCAAAGTACATTTTATATATGAATAAAATATATCAACCCATTATTTTGTGCAATGAATATTCACTAAAAACCCTTTCCATGCGGGCTGAGATGAGACTGTGTCAAAGGCCCAGTCATACTCTACGTTCATGTTAATCTCTTATATAGATAGACCTAAAGCCCCAATGTCTATATCAGTTTCAGGACTATTTCAAAGACAGCAATCCTCTCTAGAAAGCGGGAAATAAACCTTAGTCCACTGTATACTAAACTGTATTGAAAAAGGAGAAAGATGAGGCAGAACAGAGTTCCCTAGACATGAAGTTGGATGGTATCTCTTAGACAGATGTTCTGGGTTGTACAGGATAGCTCAGAGATTAGGAATAGCTATACTCATTAAATGAGTGTGTGGCAGTGCCTGAAAGTTTCAGCTCTTAGGTACTAATAATGCTTGAAAATTTTTGTTTTGATGGAAAATATTCATCATTGAAGAAACCTCTCTAGACTAGTTTTGAAAACGAATGCAAAGTAAATGGAGAACTACCTAAATATTCTTGCAAACAATATAGTTAAGTAATAATTGATAACATTATTTAAATTAGTCTTCATTTGCTAATAAAAAAACCCTCACATATGTTCTTTTATTCACAAAAGGGTGTTTCAATCTCAGTGCTATTGATATTTCAAAGCCAGATGACTCTGAATACTGTAGCATGGTTCACAGCATCCTTGGCCTCTACCTACAGCCCATGGATAGGCTAACTGGAACCTAACTATAGCAAGTCTGTTTTCACTGTTTCTCTTTTGCCTCATCTTCCAAATAATTAGCCAATGAAATCAGTTTTCCCCAAAGAGAAAAATAAAGGAAACTAACTAAGAACACTACCAGCCATGTACCTACCTGAGCACCTATGCTCAGGTACCTACCTATGTTTTACATGAATGCCCGGTGACCTGTGGACATAAGCAGCACCAGGTCAAAAGAGTTGGTTACTGCAAGCGTTTAAGACCATCTTGGCATGCCACTGGCCGTGCTAGAATCGAACTTTTCAGAAACCCCACATAAGCTTTTGTGCCTATGGCCCCAGCAAGATGGCATTCTCATTGCCAATGAAAATCTGCTCTTACCACTCCATCTCTCAAGCTTGGTTTTATTAGATGGCAATGGGATCACATCCTTACAGCTATGTGCCCACCAGATGCTAGAATCGCCCCCAAATCCAGACAATCAAAAATTCGTCCAGACATTGGTACCAGCGCACCTTTAATCCCAGCACTTGGGAGGCAGAGGCAGGTGGATCTCTGAGTTCAAGGCCAGCCTGGTCTACAGAGTGAGTTCCAGGACAGCCAAGGCTACACTGAGAAGTCTTGTCTTGAAAAATGGAATCAAACCAAACCAAACCAGACTAAATCAGACACTGGTGTCAAACATTCCTTGAGGAACAAAACCTCCTGGCTGAGAACAACTGGAAAAATAGAATAAACTTCTATGTGGATTACAAAAGCCATTAACTAGAGTCCTGTAATGTCCAGTCTCTGTTTGCAGCTCTGGTGCCTTATATTTTGATTCATATTGATTTCAAGCTATTTGTTTTCTTTACATATCCCCAATCCCTGAAAACGAAAGATAAAGAAACAAGGCAAGGCAAGTAATGAATATTCAAACCAATAATCATACCCTAGATTTTCAGGTCTGCTTATATTTAGATTCCTTTTTTTTTTTCAAACTTCATTGTGTTTTATTGTCATGACTAGCACATTTATGCCTTTATACAATGTGAGAATATATTGAATAGCAATAAATATACAGGCTGTGGCAGTTTTTTTTTTATTATCCAGTATTTATATATTTGGAAATGCTCAATTAGCAAGATACCCATACAATTAGAGTTGTTACCCAATACCTAACCTTTTGATATAAATTGTTACCCAGGACTGCTCTGGGCCCATGCATAGTTCTCCATAGCTGCTCGACTCCTCCTTCTCTCT
>NW_021604599.1:9043759-9070973 GCF_004785775.1 Grammomys surdaster | reverse complement strand
TTTTCTTTTTTTTTTTTAATTTCTTTTTTTTTTTTTGAACATGAAATGCTTTTTTTTTATAGCATGTTTTACAAGGGGAGGGGGTAAGAGGGTCCAGGTGGTGGAAAAGTACAAAATCTTCTTGGCCTGTGCCTTGAAACATGTCGTGGTCTATATGGTACACTGCCTTGAATTATGATCTACCTGCAGTTCTTCAGAAGATATGGTACACTGCTTGAGTTATGGTCTCCCTGCTATTCTTAAGAAGACATGGTACTCTGCTTTGAGTCTATCTGCAGTTGCTAAGCAGGATCTTGCAGTTGCCAAGCTTCAGAGGACATTGTGCAGGTGGGGAAAGGTAGGGGGTAAGGGTAAGGGCGAGGGTCCTGGCTTCTGGCATCTCCCCCTTCTCTGTTTAGTTAGAGAAGGCGTCTTATGTTCAATCCCAACTATGTGAGTTTTGAATTTGGATGTCTAATTATGGGGGGTCTTAGACAAGTTCACAACCCCAAAACACTGATGTGAGACGAGTCACGTCGATGGTCGAAGGCTTTAGGCTGTCGACGATGGGCAACGTCAAGGGACTCTGATGTGGGTGAAAGGAGGGTGAGAGCCCTGTCTTAGGCCATGTAGGCTGCACCCACTCCCAGCACCACGCACTCCTTTTCGGCTGCATTGGGTGGGCCCCTGGGAAGTGGACCTACAATAATCCCGTCATTGGACTAACTCACAGCCATCCTAGTCTCTTGTAAATGTTCAAGTTACCAACCATTTGTCAGTTTGGGGTGTAATATTGTCATAAAGGAAGGCTCCCTAATGTTAGCGGCCATATCAAGGGTGGCCTTGGTTTAGGAAAAAGCCAATTTTTGTTGTGGTGATCAAGAGGCCAAGCTCTCTAGCGAGAGAAATGAGGGCAAAGCCAGGCATACCAGGAACCCTTCTGGAGGGCGTGGAAGTCTAGGGGTCGACCGTAGGGGGAGGCAGGGGAGCTGACAGCTGTGTCAGTCTCCTGCGGAGTCACTTCTGGATCCTCTGCAATTTTCAGCTGATGGTAATGAACTTCAACTGCCTTCTTGATGGCAGCATCAACCTGGTTCCGTGGACGACAGGTCACGGGCGATGATCTCTGTCTTGCTCAATCTTGATGTCGTGCGCACATCCTCTCAATGAGGGTCCATCCGGATGGGTCCGTGCCTCGAGCCCCACGTCTGGGTGCCACTTGACCCGACCGGTGGGTCCTGGTTATTCGTGGGGGCGAGGAGGACTGCAACCTGCTATTCTTCAGAAGATATGGTACACTGCTTGAGTTATGGTCTCCCTGCTATTCTTCAGATGATATGGTACACTGCTTTGAGTCTATCTGCAGTTGCCAAGCAGGATCTTGCAGTTGCCCAGCTTCAGGGGACCTTGTGCAGGTGGGAAAAGGTAGGGGGTGAGGGTAAGGGCGAGGCTCCTGGCTTCTGGTCCATCTGGGTTAGAACTTCTAATAGCAGGCATCACAGGTGATTCAATTTTACCTGGAATGCTGCGTGAGTTCAAGCTCCTGGGAGTCCCTGTTTTTCTTGGTTTTCTGCGGTTGGGTACGGAGCTGCTGCCTGCGACCTCTATATTTAGATTCCTTTTTGTTACATGTATATACATATATGACATGCATGCATGTGTGTCTGTATATGTATGTACACATGTGTGCATGAAAGCTGGAAGTTACCAAGTACTTGTGCTCCAAAACTGTAACAGTCCGAGGGCAATAGAATTGCCTCTATGTTTTCATCTTTTTCTTGCCTTTTTTTTTTTTCTGAAGTTCTACTTTCTAGGAACAAGATACTAATAGCAAGCAGAGGAACTTAGGAGGAAATTGGGCAAGCAAGGCATGTGGCTGATTTAGAAGGGGAGGGTGAAGAAAGAGTTAGTGTAGAAACACAATCACGGTCATGTTAGGCAAAGGGCCAGAATAGTCTTGATAAGTTCTTGGTTAGAGCACTGGGGTGGGGTTAGGAGGTAGGGATAAGTGAGTAAAGAAATAGTTTTATCATGAATTCATTTTGTCAAACCACACCAGATTGTTTTAAAACAAAAAGTACCAGTTTTTCACTTTAGAGGTGTTAAGTATAAACACTAGCCAGCACAATGAATAGGATTTATGAGGGGAAGGAGGTCAGGCTTTGTAAGAGCTGTGGACTATAATCAAACAAGGCCTTTGCTGAACCATCAACAGGTATTATCTGTATAAAAGAGCTAGCCTGTCCCAGCTGCATGGTTTCTCAGTGATGTCTAAAGGCGTTTCCATGACATATTTGGTAGACACTATAGGCCGAGTTGTTGAGTGGTGGGGCAAACCAACACTGACTTTACCAATCCCAAACTCAACTTATCCCCATGAATAGGATGTAAAGGACAGCTTCCATAAATGAGCTTCAGGTCAAAACATTCCAATCCTCTGCCAGGAAAATCACGTAAGTCATGTCCATCATGTGAGCTCAGTTATTTCTTGTTATCACTAATGGACCTCAACCTCAGATCTCAGGTTAAACTGAACGTTCCTACTGATGAAGCTAAAATCCCTTGAAATCATTTGCACAGGTATAGTTGGGTGTGGTGACTACAGAGCTGGTGGAATTACTCACAAAGTCACTATGAGCTACTTGGAGAAACTCTACAGTCCTTCATTAAGATGCTGTGGACACCAGAGTCGGATGGAACGTCTACTGTCATTGCTCTCATTTAAATGATTGACAGTAAGTGAGTGTTTGAATCTTAAAACAAGCAAAGCACAAAGCAAAGAACACACATTTCTTAAGCTAGTTGGAGTAAATGATGTAATTTTCACTGATGTCATAGGACAAACTGCATGAAACTATCTGAAAAAGTGTGTGAGATTTAAGCATTCTTAGACCTGGCTATATTTAAGGAAACTGGGTAAATCCTAACAGCATGCCTCTTGTAGATTCTATATTTGGTTTTCATGTCCCACAAACCACAGACAGACCATGTGTTTTTAAACATGTCTTTTGCTGACCAATGCTTTCTTTTTAAAAGACCCTAAAAGACCCATCTGTTTGTTTTTTTTTTTCCTCTTTGAAAATACTCATATGATTTAATTCAACTTTTAGCTTTGACAAGCAACAAGGATTGATCTGGTTCCAGATTTTCCCAGCGGTCTTTGCTCACACAAGTTCATTTCTGAGGTAGAGGGCATGCTGGGATAAAACACAGGCTGCAGCCAATTTTTTTCCATTGCTCTTTGGGTGGTAAACATTCAAATCTCACAATTCATTGGTTTCAAAAATCTGCATCATTTTTAGATCTTCCTGCCACTGGAAAGTGGGGGCTAGAGGGTGGGCCTTTGAAACTCAGGATCTATCAGTTTTAGAGGAAGACAAAGGCAGTCTCTGATACACATTCATGCACCAGACCCTCGACAGGTTCATGACAGAGAAAAGTATACTACCCTGCTCATTCTTTCCTTCCTTCCTTTAAGTATTGAAAAATTTCTCCCCTCGGGGCTCAAGGAACATCTTATCCTACCTCATTCCATCCCACATCCCACAGAAAAGGAGGCAGAAAGAGTGTAAGAGCCAAAGGGGATGGAGGACACCAAGAAAATGAGGCCTGTAAATCAACATGAGCCAAGCTCATATGAACTCACAGAGACTGAGGCAGCACGCACAGGGCATGCCCAGGTCTGCACCAGGTTCTTTGCATATGTATTACGGCATCTGGTTGAGCATTTTTTTATGGGATTCCTGAAAGTGAGTGGGTCTCTGATTTGGGTGCCTTCTCTTGGCCTCTTTTCCTTCTGTTTTGTTCAATTCCAATATATATGTTATATTATATTATGTTACATTATACTGTTAATTGTTATCTCTTAGAAGCCTGTTTGCTTTCTAGTGAGATACAGAAAAGGAATCCAGATGGGAGGGGAGGTGGGGAAGAACTGGGGGGAGTAAAAGGAGGAGAAATCATAATCAGGATATATCATGTGAGAAAAACAATCTATTTTTAATAAAAGGAAATTAAATAAAATCACGGTTCTACAAGATTTGATCTTAGAACATCCCAGTTAAAGAGCTCTTAGCCTGACTTAATAGCAGTTGTCTCTGCCTTATATCTAAGAGTTTTCAGAGTTGGGGCTCCTAACGTATACTGTTTGACCATCTCAACTGCTTTGGACTAAAGGACTTTGGCAGGACCCCAGAAGCAAACTTCCTTGCCCCCTCTGAAGGAGAGTTAGAGGGATGTAGACAGACTAGCACAGGAAAACAGGCTTCCTATAATAGCTTCTTACTGTTCCCAGGAAACATTACAAGGGGAAAGATGGGAAGGCATGGGAGGTGGGTATTTACACAGGATGAATAGTGGAAAGGGAGGACCCTGAGGCCCTATAATGTACCAGAGCCAGCTCTAGGCTTCTCTCATCTAGAATGTATACAGAGGTTACTGTATCCTTCTCTGCAGCTTGTTCTTCTGTCTTTCCTTTTGGCTCAATTCTTTGTTCCTTCTAGGGAGTAAATGCAGTGACCCTCTAGACAACTGGGGCCACATCCATTACACACCTGTCTCCAGGTCCTTCCAAAAACAGTCCACAGAGACTAGAATTTATCTTCTCTAAGGGAAATGATAAAGGCTAGAATCCCATTTCCTCCCAAATCCCATCATAAAATATAGAAATATTGCCCTACTTAGTCTTTACTGCCTTTCTGCTTTAGATGGCCACAAGAATTTCTCTGGTCAACCTTGTCTGATAGCAGGTTATATACACCCATACTGCAGAGGGGTACTGACTACACTTGGGCGGAAAATCTACTCCAATGGAGGGGCCTGCAAGTGTCTGGTCAAGCTTCCTTCTCATTCTGCACCCTATGTATTGTCAGTACAGTGTATCCTTTTTACCCATACAGCAGACCATGCAGCATGGATCCCTGGATCCCTGGATTTCCTGGATTGCTGAGTCTTCATTTCTTAAGGTCTCCATGTCAACTTGGATTGGCGTATACATTGGTTTTGCCATTCTCTTGCTGACCTGACTTTGTAACAGGAGGCTGTCATGACCTTTAGGGTGGGGAGGGGAAGTACAGAAACCAAGTTCCATGCTTGCCCAGTCTCTGAGCGCTGGAGTTCAAGATGGCTGACATAGAACTGGCTAACAGACACCCAGCTTACTGGCCCTCTGGCTTCACAGCAGCTCCTACTCACCTATGATGCTCTTCTCTCCTTTATTTGGTGCCATTACTTTCCCACTCCATCTTCTCCATTATGACTTTAGGAAGGAATTTCCAAATCCCTGATCCATCCTATAATCTCATCTTCATTCCCCCTTTATGCTTCCTTTACGCTGTCAGCAAAGCCTGAACCAATGTTATAACCTTACCAAGGACACAAATGTCTAATTTTATACAATGTGGGACATCCTAATGAAAAATGAACATGAGATCTCTAAAAGTAAATACTAGACAAAGAATAGATAGCATCACTGTTGGCACTTCAGAATCTAATTTCATTCTCTAATAATGAGGATGTTATATATAACAATATCATAGCCATTTTGTCACTGAAGGAAGATAGACGTGAATGCTTTCCTGCTTTGTGTGAGTTTACGTGTGTGTATGTGTACATACATGTGTGTGTGCATGTGCACCTAGAGGCCAGAGGTCAAGATTGTATCTTTCTCTATTGTTCTTCATGCTATTCTTTGAGACATGGTCTCTTACAAGGTCTCTCACCGAACCTGGAGCTAGCTTACCAGTTGGCTAGACTGACTGGTCAGTGAGCTCTGGGGTTCTGCCTGTTTCCACACCCTCCAGTGCTGGTACCCCAGAGATGTGCTACCATGCCCAGCTTTTATGTGGATGCTCGGGAGCTCCGATCAGGTCCTCATGTTTTCATGACAAGCACTTTACTAAGTGAGCCATGTCCTCAGCCCTGGCTTTCCTGCTTCTTGTGTGTACTTCTCCTGTGCCCAAGTGATCATTTGGACTTTTTATAGACTTCCAGATTCTCTATGATCTTGTGTGAAAAACAATGCTACATTAGCATTTACAATAAAAGTAAAAATACATTGCTTCTGTGGATGATCTGGATTGTTTCTGGCCCACTTTTCTCCAAAGTTCCTTGTCCAGACACTTTTCTTGACTAATGAAATGTAATGTAATGTAATGCAATGAAATGGGTGATGATATGTCACATTCAAGAGAAGACACCATAACATGGAGATATTGTTGCAGCTCCCTTGAAAAGAGTCATAAAAATGTCCTGCCTTTTAGAAGACATTTAGAATGCAATCTGCAAAGAGAAGAAAAGGAAGACTTTACAGTCTTGCCTTGACTCTCAAGAGTTTGCTGTTTCAAAGGATGAGCTTATGGCCAGGAGAAGACTTAAGACATCTCCTGTAAGTATCCAAGCAGTAATGCTCGCTTTGCTTAACTCATATCTGAGACACAGAGGCAAGTTTTAGCCAGATAAGCAGTGAATCTCAGGGAAACACATTGCTTGGCATGATGGAGAGCCACCGGTTATAGCCCACACATTAACCCCTCTGCATCTAATCCACAATTTATTTAATCACTTCTAAGATCACGTCATCAGGTACTTTCCATTTCTCAGTTGTACCAAGGATATGGGAACAAATGTCTGTAGATAAATCAATCTTTGTACATGACCCCAACTTACATTCATTCTCTTTCTCCCTCTCTTCCTTCCCTTTCCCTTTTCTTCTCTCCATCTCTCACTTGCTCCCTACCTCTCTCCCTCCTCCTCTCACTCTCTCTCTTTCCATACCCCCATCTCTTCCTTCCTTTCTTGAGGATACTGAAATCTAACCCAAGGCCTGCCTCACTAATGCTAGACGCAAGCTGGCCAACAGGGCTAAATATTTATCCCTTTTTAAATTTTATTTCTTAGGACAGGATCTTACCAAGTTGCCCAATCTAACCTCAAACATGGGTATCTGACATTACAGGCATGTACCACCATGCCTGGCTTCATAATTATTTCTTTGTGATAAATTCTTAGAAATATAATCATTATGCCAAAGCTATATGTGTTTGGATTTTTTTTACTTCTTATAAATATAATTAAATGTAATTGAAAGATTGTACTAATTTGCCCTCAGAAAAGAGTACACGAGCAGCTAGCAGCTTGGATCAGTGGTGGGCGGGCTTATGGCCTGAGAATGCAGGCTTGATGACCTGAGTTCTTTTCCCAGAACCCACATAATGGGTTCACAGAGGGAGAGAACAGACTCTTGAAGGTTGTCTCCACATATTCTCCATGGTACATGTGTGCAAGCCTACATCATACATCCCTTCAATAATAATAGTAAAGTAAATAAAAGTTTTAAAAAGAGCGTATGAGGATAATTTCCTTGTATCTGCCCTGTACTGGCTGGTTTTATGTCCATGTGACACAAGCTACAGTCACCTGAGAAAAGAGAACCTTGATAGAGATCCGTAAGATCAGGAGGCTGCAAGCAAACCTGTAGGACATTTTCTTAATTAGTGACTGATGGGGTGGGCCCAACCCGCTGTGGATGGGGCCACCCCTTGGCTGGTGCTCCTGGATTCTATAAGAAAGCAGGCTGAACAAGCTGTGAGGAGCAAGCCAGTAAGCAGCTCCCCTCCATGGCCTCTGGGTCAGCTCCTACTTCCAGGTTCCTGCCCTGTGTGAGTTCCTGCCCTGACTTCCTTTGATGATGAACAGTGATAGTGTAAGCTGAATAAACACTTTCCTTCCCAAATTGCTTTTGGGTGTTTTATAACAGCAATAGTAACTCTAACAAAGACACTCACTTTTCCAGGATCAGGTTTATACACATATAGAAATATATACACATATAACTTATTACATATGTATGTGTGTGTATATACACAACATTTATAAATGTATATCCTATAATCAATATATTTATTAATTAAATAAATAAAGTTTGTACATATGTTAATATATTTGGGAATCTAAAGTAAAAGATTTTCTTTTAATATATAAATACATAAGAACATACACATTTCTTCTTATTATTTTATTTTTTGAGGTGCTGAAGATCAAGACTCAAGGTTCTATGCCTGTCAGGAAAGGATCCTACCACGAGTTACATCTTGGCCTCTATATTTTCTTCTTACAGCAAAGGTTTGTCTTTTATAACTCATAAGTAAAACACTACAAACAGAATAAAGTATAAACAGAGCTATTAAGACAAACATCACACTCTAGGGTGTATGCATATTAGTGTTTTTCTTCCATGTGTATGTACCATATGTATTCTTAATACAGTATATGTGTATGTGTATGTGTATGTATGTGTATGTGTATATGTATATTCTCTCCTTCTACTCCTCCCTGTTCCCTCAACCCACAGATCCATTCCTCCTTTGTTTCTCTTCAGAAAAGAACAGCCCTCAGCCCAGTAGGAAGAAAGAGTCCCATAAGTAGGCAGAAGAGTCAAAGTCAGCCCCATCCCCATTGTTAGGACCCCAAGAATGCCAAGCTAACAGCCATACATATATGCAGACCTAGCTCAGACCCATGCAGGTTCTGTGACTGCTGCTGAAGTCTCTGTAAGCCCCTATGGGCCCTGCTTAGTTGATTCTGTGGGTTGTGTTCTCCTGATGTTCTCTATATTCTTATATTCATATATTCAGCTGATGATAAATATTATTATTATTTTAAAATGCCTTTAATGACAAGTAAGGTTAGATGTATTGTATATTTTCAATTGTACTTCTTTATTTTGCTGTAGATGTCTTATCTAGTTTTATATTGCATAGCTTACTTTTATTTACCAATTTATTAGAATAAATTTATATGAAATGTATTAGTAATACACATGGTACATACACATGCAGGAAAAATTCATATATGCAAAAATAAACATTTTTAAGAAATCCAGAGCCCTAGTCCTACCATGACTGGATGTCCCAGGATGGGTGGGTACCCTAGGGGACTTTCTATTCTCTGAAGAGAAGGGGGAGGGTAATAGAGGTAGGGATTTGTAAGGGTGGGCCTGAGAGGAGATGAAAGCAGAAGCTGATCGTGATGTAAAGTGAATAAATAAGTTAATAAAAAGATTCAGATCCCCAGGTAGTTTACAATCACATACTTTGGCATTATTTAAGGACACAATTAAGATGAAGAATTTAAAGATGGAAATCAGAATCACAAATTTGAATTTCAACTTTTTCCCCCTAAAGGAAAGAGATTTTTGTAAGAGGAAATAAGCAGAAGAAAGCATCTACAGAAAGATACACTTGCACAAGAATAAAACATAATTCCTGCTACCAAGATGCTTAAAAGTATAACAAGCGGAGACTAAGAGGTCGTTAAAGTGCATGTGTGCTCCTTTCAGAGAGAAGGGACCCAGCAGCGTTCTGATTTACAAAGATCCAAGAGACGAGATTCAAAGCCAGGTCTTTACATTCCTGAATTGGTGGTATTTCATTATACAGATTTCACTCCAACAGATAAACACAAGCTTCAAAGGAAGGGACAACTTGATAAAGGCTCGGAGAAGAGTGAGGTCCCCACCCTCCCAAGCATAGTGATCCCTGTGGAATTATCAGTGAGAAATAACTTCTGCTGCTGGAACCCTTTGAAGCAATGCTGGAGAAGGAAGACAGAGGGCAAGGGTCTCATCTGAGGATTTGGATTCTGAGGTAGAGGACAAGGGGCAGCTTAAACGCACTGAGATGAAAAGAAGTCTTGCTCCTGTGTGTAGACTGCAGGAGGTCAACATACTTTGGCTGTGTTTGTAAGAATGGAGATGGAGGAGTTGAGGAAATCCAACCTCAGAGGAGGCAGGAGAGTGACCTCAGAGGTGGAGGCTTGCGGGCTCATGTATACTAAAAGCAAGGACAGTACTTCCTTTGTCAGAGTGATCGGGAGATGGCAGGTAAGGATTTAGGGAGGAACAGAACCAATTGGTCAGATTATTGTGTTTTATAAAAAAGAAAAGGAAGCCAGGGATATGTTTTAATAGATATCAGGGATATCTTGTAGGGCAAGATATGGTACAGGTGGAAGGGAGTGTTGGCATTCCTTCTAGGCTCTGCTCTACAGTTACCTGGCAATAGCCAGGTGTGCCTGTCTCACTATGAAAGGGACTGCTTGCCCTCTCCTCACTCTCTTTTCTTGTTCCTCTTCTCTTGCCCTCTTCCCTCTCTGTCCTGTCTCTCCTCATTCCCCTGTCTCCTCTCTCTCTCCAAGTGCTCATAGCTGGCCTCTCCTCCTCCTCCTCCTCCTCCTCCTCCTCCTTCTCCTCTTCCTCCTCTTCCTCCTCCTTCTCCTCCTTCTCCTCCTCTTCCTCCTTCTCCTCCTCTTCCTCCTCCTCCTCCTCCTTCTCCTCCTCTTCCTCCTCTTCTTCCTTCTCCTCCTCTTCCTCCTCTTCCTCTTCCTCCTCTTCCTCCTCCTCTTCCTTTTCCTCCTCCCTCCTCCTCCTCTTTCTCCTCCTCCCTCTTCTTCCTCCTCCTCCTCTCCCCCCCCATCTCTCTCTTTCTCTGTCTCTGTCTCTACTCTTCAATTCCCCTCCCCATGCCCTAAATAAACTCTCTTCTATACTATACTGTTGTGTGCCTGGTCCCTCAGGGAGAAGGGATGCTTCAGCATGGGCCTGCAGACACCCCCTTCCCCCACACCATACTCACCATACCACGCCTCCACCAAACACACCCCTGGCTTCTTTTTCTTTTCTGTAAAACACAACAGGGGTTGCATGCAGAGGTGGGGCTTTTAGGAAGTGATTGGATTGTTGAAGCTGTGATTTTCACGAATGGATTGGTTTGTTAATTGCAAATTCAGGTAGCCTGTGGGGAGGTGTCATGGGGTTTCTAGTGTACCAAGATGAAATAGCAAGTTGGGAAGGAATGGTTTATTCCAGATCATAGTCCATCATGACTGGAGAAAGTCAGGACAGGAACCTGGAGGCAGTAGCTGGTGCAGAGTCCACGGAGGAGTGCTGCTTACTGGCTTGCTTCCTATTGCTTGCTCAGCTTGCTTTCTTATAAAACTCAGGACACCAGCTAAGGGATAGCATCATCTATCAAGGGCTTGGCCCTCCCCCATTGATCACTAATTGAGAAAATGCCTTACAGCTGGATCTCATGGAGGCATTTCCTCAACTGAGGCTCCTTCCTCTCTGATGACTCTAACTTGTATCAAATCAACACACAACACCAGCCAGTACAGGAAGTGACAGAATTCTGGGAGATGAGGAGCATTAAAAGTGTCTTTGAAGCCCAGGTCTTGGTGCCAACTCCATGTTACTGCTTTCTGGCTTTTAACAGGTGAACAGATCCACGCTAGCATGCCCTTTGACATGATCCAGATCCACACTAACATGCCCTTTGACATGATGTTTGCTTTACATGCTCTGTGGGAGTCATCCCTTTAAATACAGCTAAACAGGACTCTTTAGTGGGACATTAGCAAGAGTTTCTAATATATTACTGAATCCCCCAAACAAACTCCTTTTCCACAGAATGCTTGTTCATTGGAACATATCTAATGTGTTGTACTTCATGGTGCAGCGATAAAAGGGGCTGACACACGGTTTAGCTTTTGTTTTGGTCTTTTTAACCTAGTAGGGAAAGTTATTTATATTTGGTTAGATGGGGGATTTCTCTTAAATGCATGCAACTTTCAATGTCTGATTTTTAGTCTTACAGCTGAGTAAGGACACAGAGTTAGAGTGGTTTGCTATGTTAATGATTGTTGAGCTAATCATTGGCCCAGTCCTGGAAGAGACAGACTGCCTTGCTGGCCTCTCAGTTATTGGCCTCTTAACGCTCAAATACGTAGTTAAAAAAGTACAGAGTCTGCCCCCAACCTCAGTGCTTTTAATTAAATGGTTATCGAAGCATCTTTGCTAAAGGTAGCTGCAGGCAAGAAGTTACTCAGGACCTAACCTCCAGGATACACAGACCAAACATCTGTAAAGTGTAGCGTTTGAAGGCTGAAAGGCTAATGCTTGGGTGTAACTGTTATGGAATATCTGATCTCATTTCTGGTGTCTCTCCTCACAGTTTGGCTTTGAATAAAAGCATCTGAGAGAGAACTGTTGCCTCCATCTCGCCTTCTCTCCTTTCCTTCTTCCCCTCTCTTCTTCCTTCCTTCCCTCCCTCCCTCCCTCCCTCCCTCCCTCCCTCCCTCCCTCCCTGGGTGTCTGTGTTGTGTGTCTCTTTCCCCGTGTATCTCTCTGTGTCTGTCTCCCTCCCTCTCTCTCCCTCCCTCCTTCCTTCCCTCCTTCCCTCTCCTCTTCCCTCTTTTCCTCTCCCTGGGTCTCTCTCCTTGTGTGCCTTTCTCTGTCTCTCTCCTTTGAGCCCCCCTCTCTCTTTCTTTCTCCCTCTCTCCCTCCTTCCCCCCTTCTCCCTCCCTCCCTTCCTCTTCTCTCCTTCTCGTTCTCCCTCTCTGGCAAGCACCTTCTCATTAACCTATAACCATAGCTGCACAAATAGCTCTCTCTCAGGTAACTTTGCTTCTGTTTTCTTTGTTTGAGATAGGATCTTATTGTAACCACAAACTCCTAACACTCTTTCTGCCTTAGCCATCCCTCAAATGTTGGAATTATGGGTGTGTGTAACCACACATGGTCCCAAAATAATTCTTCCCACCTGCTCCCTATTCTGCAGAGCACTGTGCTGCTAGAGATAGGGGCCATGGAAGATGTAGTTTCATGGTTTATGAACCTTTGAAAATGTTGTTGAAACTTTTTTTTTTTTTAAGAAAAGGGGCAGGAGAAATGACTCAAATGATAGAGCACTTGCCACGAAAACCTGAGAACCTGAACTCACCTCAATACCACACAAAAGTCAGGTGTGGGGGCGGGGCGTAGAGCTAGGAGGAGCCCCGGGGTTGATTGACAGACAGTCTAACCAAATCAGTGAGCTCCAAGTTCAGTGAGAGGCTTTGTCTCTCAAAAACTAAGGTGGCAAACAAATGAGAAAGACTCCTGACCTCTGGCTTCACACACACACACACACACACACACACACACACCCCACAAACACATCTCTGCACCTCACATGTGTACACACACATACACATGTACACTTGCAAAAAAAGGCTCATGGTTGTTCACATCTTCCATTAATTGAAGAAGATCTAAAATTGCTAAAAGAAGACTTAACTCTGACCTCATTTTTAACACCTCACGGCAAAAATCAAGCTATAGAACTATCCGTGCACTGAATAAATGTTGTGACCTAGAAAAACAGCCTTTGTTCTTTCTTCCTCTGTGTCTGTGTTGAGCTGGATTTAATAGTGTTAATTATGCACTAGCTAACAGACTACATACTTCATCCAATTTCATGTGATACACAGAACAACTTTATGCAGCAAGTACTACCAGGTGCCCCTGTTACATGGAAGGAAAGCAAAGGTTACACAGGTAACTGTCACATAATTAGCCTAGAGTAAGAAGCCATGAGTGACAGAGGACCCACAGCCAAGCACCGTAGGCAGTGTGCTGTGTCTCCCCTTCTAACTCACTGGTCTGCTGTATCTGTGATGAACCACCTTGAATTCTGATCCCCTCTAGGAGCCAAACGTACGTCTACAATATATCACTGGAGAATCAGTTTAATAAGGCCTTGGATTTATTTACTTACCTAATCTGAGTGTTAGGGCTGGGTTTTCCTTCCCACCCAATCCCGTCATTTGACGTCAACCAAGAGAGGATTGGGTGGCACATGCGTATTAAAATAGCATGTGTTCTGGAGTCAGTGAGTCCTGGGTCCACTCTCAGCCCGCCACTTCAAATCCATGGCACTGAACAGTGTTCTTTACTTTTGTTTTTGTAGGCAGGGTTTTTCTGTGTAGCCCTGACTTGTCCTGAAACTCGCTCTGTAGACCAGGCTGGCCTTGAACTCAAGAGATCTGCCTGCTTCTGCCTCCTGAGTGCTGGGACCATTACCTGGCTTGGTGTCCTTACTTTTTTTGCCAAAGTTTTCTGTTAGGTGTGATCATAATCTCCTTAGGGAAATTCGTGCAAAGTCGACAAAGAGGGTAAAAGCAGATGAGGTCCTTGCTTACACAAAAGCTTTACTTTCATAGAAGGGGTGATGAGTAATAAAAAAATAAGTGAAAAATTAGATAATTTTGAATTGGGATAGGTGTGGTGCCCAAAATGAGAGAATCAACATGTTGGGAACAATCTGAGGATGAGGAAAGAGGGGATGAACTGAGTGGTCTGGAAAGTTCCTGTCTGAGATGAAGCCCTTCATGTGGGACAGTGGCCTGGGAACCAGGGGCATGTGGGAATTGCTGGGGAAAGACATTCATTGCAGAAGGGACTGCATGTAAAAAGCCCATGAAGGCATGGCTCTCACACTCAGGGCCAGGGAGGAGTCCCATGGGACCGTACACCTATGAGCAGAGCGGAGGGGGTAAAAGTCAGCAGTATAGGCAAGGATCAGATCACATGGGCCTCTACAAGCTATAGCCAAAGAGGCAGCTCTGTCCTGCAGCCTGTGAGAGCACTTTGTAGGTGAAACGGCACCTTCTGACTTCAACTTCAGGAAAGTGATCTGACTGCTGGTTCAGAGCAGAGAAAGTGCAGGCTGTCATCACAGAAATTAGTGAGGTCTCATGGAACTGGGGTGAGTATGATGGTGATTTTGTGTGAGGTGGTGGCAAGTGAGTCAGAGAGAACAAATCTGGGGAGCACATTAGAGAGCCAGTGTAATGATCTTGCCTGCGGTCTGAAAGAGGGCATTGAGAAACTAGGTAGAATCCGACGTTCTAACACGCTGAGATTTCAGCCTCCTCTCCTGTAAAAGGATTGTTGGAGGATGTTAAGGATTGATAGTGAGAGATTACACTGCTGGGCACAAACGTAGATAGTCGATGAACGGCCATAGGCCTTAGTTTTGACCTAGGTTGATCCTGGAACGTTCTAGAAGTCCCAGAAATTTCACTGCAGAATTTTAGTCATTATAAATTCCAATTATTATAAAAATGTATGTGAAGCTCAATATGCTCAGAAAAATCTCTTACGCTTCCTCAAGTTTAGAATAAGTGAAAATAAATATTAAGTGATCAAACTGTAGAAAGCAGCCAATAGAAACTTCTAGATAACATGTAACAGCTAACAAGCCCTTACCCTGTGCCTATTTTCAGTGCTTTATGATTGTGATGAGTATTTGAAGAAACATACCTTCTGTGGACAGAAACCACATGTGGGGAACAATCATATAGGTTTGGTACTATACTTCTGAAATACTTCTCTTGGAGATATTGAAGGATACTTATACAAGGACTATACATCTAACTCTAGCTTCTTTGGGATCCGAAGAGCATCCATCCAAATCTGTGAGCATGCAGGAATATCTCCCAGCATTTCAGAATGGGAGAGCTGAGCAAGGACTTCACAAAAACATGCACTTGCTCAAATCTTTTAGCCACTGAAAACATACTGGTCTACCAATCTTGCATTTGGTATAGTTCAATTTCCCATAGAAAACGAAACAAAGCACACACACACACACACACTAAGAAGAAGAAGCCAGGGGGCTATGGCAGGAGAAGGGTTCAATGTAACCCTGCTACAGAACAGTGGACAGAGGGTAAAGAAGCAAATAGGGCTTGCAATTAGAGATAGACTATTTTAAGTCTTAGAATCAGTTTACAGAGTAATGGTTCTCATCCAAGGATGCCACGGCACCTCTCAGGGCTTTCAGAAATGTGGTTATTGCAATAACCATAAAAGTTTAATAACAATCAGAGGGTTGGTTCTATTCAAAGGCAGAATTTTCTGCCTTATGATGCCAACAGGGCCCCTACTGGGATATTCATTCAAGATCAAGCACAGAGGGCTTAGCAGGGGTATAAGTGTTTGTTTAGGTCATAACAATGTCAAAATAACTGTATATTTGAGATGGGCAAAGAAAGCAAAGGGAAATTAGAAGAGTGAGGATTTATTCATCTTATTAAGTAGGTATAAACAAACAGTATCTAAAGTTTGACATTGAGGTATAGTAAAGTAATAAATTGTAAGAACACAAATAAATTAAATTGAAAACTAGGAAAAGGAGAAGCTCTAATTTTTTCATGGCAGAGAATTAGCAAACACAGTTAAGGTTAATGGAGGAAAACATTGCAAATCTGGAAAGAAACTCCTCAGGAAAAACAGGAGACGAATTGGAGTTTGTGTTCAGGAGTAGAGGGCATTGGCTCTTCATTCATTGTATCCCTTGTCTTGACTAGCTTTCATGAAAACATCACATATAAACATGTCAAACCACATGTGTATACACCATAAGAAGCGAGCTTCAATTTCTTCCTATTTGCTGCATGAGTTATGAATGCTTCTCCCACTTTGAAGAGCTAATTCTGCCCAGCAGGAATCTTCTAGAACTAGAGGTTCTAGAATCTTCTAGAACCTGGGGATTTCCATGTTGAACTTCCATCTAAATCCATGCTCAGTTTCTTTTAGGTGCTCTATCCTAATTCCTCTACCTTGACTGGGTCTGGCTCCAATTTTCCCTTCACTGGCTGAGGAACTTACATAGTAGCTGGGCTTCTTGATGCTTAGCTTCCAAAGAAGAAAAGGGCAGAACCTTCGGGGCACCCTTATCTACTAGGAGGCTTGTTCCAGCTTCATGGGAGTCAGGTAACTGCAGAGACTCACTGTAAAGGACTGAGCAGACTCCTGAACAGCTCGGTACTTGGCAGTAGAGGTTATGGAAAAGAGGAGGAGCAGGAGTTAGAAGCCACTGTGGCTTGAACATTAAACTTCCAAACATTAGCTCTGCCAAGTCTGGATGACTTTATTTTCAGTATCAATCAGTAGAACCACATTTATAACTTTCTGAGCAATCCTTGTAGGACAGTGACATTTACTGCATGTGTTGCCACAATCTTATGTATCTCAACCTGCTATCACTTGTGACTTCAGAGTCATGACTAGGCTTTGAAATTCGTTTCTCTTTTATATCCCTTGCATCAAACATATACAGAATAAATGATGGTTTAATAAAGGAGCAGGCACACGGACGAATAAATAAAGACATATAATCCCAATAAGTGAACAAGCTGCTTATTATATTTTCTTTTAAAAAGCAACAGAATTGAACTTAAAGCATAACAAAAATTCTACTTTCTGATATACCTTGATTATGTAAAACTGGTGTGTGTGTTGTGGTAAGTATTTGTTAGAGTTAAGTGATTGGTAATGGGAAGACAACTTAACTCTTTGAGATATTTAAGAGGAATAGAGAGGCCTGGGCTTATCCAGTGCTGATAGATCAAAGAGGAATTCCACAACTGCACGTGCCAAGGACATTTGTACAAAGAAAGATTGATTGGAATTGTCTAGTCAACAAGCTCTCCCATGGGTTTAACCTTTCTTGGGTGACTTGGAGTTGGGGTAATTCCCGGACGATTAGCTTACTTACCTATTCATTCAATGATATTTACTGAGCCCCCATTGTATGACATACATCTAAAGGAAATGTCCTTTGTTTACTTTCTTTGGGCCTCTTTCTTACACAGAGAGGACATTCAAGAAAAATTTGTTAGTTGGCTGACAGGTTGAAATAAAATGATTTTTTTCCATACTAGTTTCATATCTTGTGGGTCACAGAATTTATTGCATCTGTGAAACTTCCCTGAGTTTATGAGTTGTTAAGCTTGGGAGGTTACTGTCATTCCTCTGTATTCTCCTTGATTTATAGGGTCTGTTTTTGTCTTCTCATTGCCAGCAAAATCAGCTGCTGATAGTTCCCTGTGTCAGTCTCTGAGTGGGGTCAGCTGGCTCTGTATTTCTAGTGAGCAGCCTGTCTTTATCCTGTGCTCTGCTAAAGCCTTGAGTGTTGACCTTACAGCCACAGTGAAGACTTAGACACATCGATCTCATCTTTTTAAATTTCATCATTGGTGTGTGTGTGTGTTTAAGAGAAAGACAGAAAGAGAAAGAGAGTAGATGGAGGAGGAGGGAAGGAGGGAGAGAAAAAGAGACAGAGGAAGGGGGAGGAGAATTTCTTAGGTAGATATAATTCAGGAAATGCAAAGGAATTGAAGGCTTAACATACACCTGTCTGGGGGTGAGTGGTATGTGTCAAACGCAGGTTAGTCTGAACAAAAGGATAAATACATCATCAACTAAACAGAAATCATTAACCATATCTAGCAACTAAAATGGATCTACTGTACCTTTGTGGGCATTGGCTTCTTAAAGCTGATTTCTGCTTGCATCCAAACACCCCTTGGGGACTCGAGCACAGACCAGATTTTCTCCTGAACCACATGGTTTTCTTCAAAGATATAAACGGCTAGGGTGTCACTCATTTTCAAAAATCCAAAGATGGCATAATGAAAGCGCACACAGTATTGCATGTTTCCTGGTAGAGAGGGACCATAAAGCCTTCCGATGTAGCCAGGCTGGGATGTAAACTTAGTGTTGGCCAGCAGGTAATGCCCTGTGAGAAAAACAAACCACTTACTGCTCTAGTTCTCAACCTGAGGGATTGAGACCTCTTTGAGAGTCACATGTCAGACATCCGGCATATCAGACATTTATGTTAGGATTCATAACAGTAGCAAACTTACAGTCATGAAGTAGCAACAACATAATTTTATGGTTGGGGGTCCCTACAACATAAGGAGCTGTATTAAAGGGTCACAGTATCAGGAAGGTTGAGAACCACCAACTCAGTGCAACAGCAATGCAGAATGTGCTCACATAGTCAAGTTGAAACCAGTTAAGGCAATGAAGTTTTCCTTTGGAGTCTACTTCCATAGACTTTAAACCATAAAAGAGATGTTCTAATGTCTGTGGTTTAAGGGACAAAAAAATTCTATACAATGTTCTTAGACCTGGATAGCAAATAAAACCTCTTAGAAATTCAAGAAAATGTCACAAAGCAGTGTAGATCTTACAGGACACAGATCCAGATTCATGGCATTAAGTAGGAATTATACTTCTTCTTTTTTTTATAACACACACAAAAAGAATGAATTAACTTGGGACTACTGGATGTTTTGTGCACAGTCAGTGGCATTCAAAGTCATTTCCCCTGCTCTATCTATAGTGTCCTGTCAGGAGGAGAGCAGGCAGGCTAGCCTGGCATCACGTGAAAGTTCTGGGTAGAACACACTGTTCTCTTGGTTCTTGGTATACCTACATATTAAACCTGTCCCTTAAAAAGCATGTTTCTGACCAATTGGGCACTGATGCTCCCAGATGCTGTGGCTGTGTTCAATTTCCTTGTTTCTTAGTTCTAAGTAACAGGAAGGAATTTCTAGCAGCAATGGTCTCCTTACTACCAATCTTACCCACATGGTCAAGTTAAAGTGGATCCATGTATACGAAGCCAGGCAGAACACAACAGTTTCTCCCTTTTCTGATCTGTTCTCAGTGATTTCTCTTCATGGCCTGCCAGTGTTTGCTTTAAGTATTTTTAAAAACTCATCCATGTCAGGAGAGTTAGGGGGCTTGTTCTCTCCCACACACAGGTGGGGTGTGTGCAGACAGTGATAGGACTGCTGTCCTCAAGCCAGACTCTCAGGAAAGCCTCACTAGCCCCTGGATTCCAGACTTCCAGTCTCATGACATGACAGAAAGCAGCTGTTGTGTAAGCCCCAGTCTGTGGTACTTTGTGAGGGCAATGAACAAATCTGGGTGGCCACACAACAGCCAGATGTGTTTTGTAACCTGAATATCATCTTTCTGTTCCTGCTCAAAGCCTTTCAGTGGCTTCTTAGTGCCTTTCTTTTTCTTTTTTCTTTTTTTTTCTTACTGCCTTTCTAATAACCCCGCAACAATGCTTACTCTGCTCTGCCAAACCTGTCATCCATTATCCTCTCCATTTTCTTCACTGCTCCTTTCCCTGCAGACAGCCTACCAGTTGGTGTGGCCACCCGTCTCCACACTGAGAGACCTCACAGATGCTTGTCCTCTGTAGCTTCCATTGTAGAGATTACTCCTAAATCCCCAGCCAACATTTCCTTCCTCTATTCTTTCTCAGAGCACCGAAGGCCATCAGAACAGACCACTCCAAATGTGCCACTTTGACACGTTGATGATTTTGAGCTGAAGGCACTCGAGGACAGTAAGGCAGGAAGGGTTCTCTGCCTACTCACCTCACTTTCTATCTAAAGCAGGCCATCAAACTCCTATGAGCCAGGTACACATTCTGTTCAGGAAGTCAGTTAGCAGAGATTGAGACTATGCCGAAATGGACCTGTACAAACAAATCCACTACGAAGCCCTTGTTTTCCGTCAGTTTCCTCCATAGATTTCCCAGTCACCGTCTCACAGTTTATTCTCTCCCTTTCCTTTGTCTTGCTACTTTCCATAACTTTATCATTCTTTGTTTAAAATGATACATAAGCTTTCAGGTCTATGTATTTTTCTAGTCTTCATTTTCCCCGTGAAGGTTTCCATATAAAAATATGCTACTAGAATGTCACATTTTTCTCTTGTTAGCCTGGTTCTTATCTGTTTAATTTTTAGCCCCAGCTACAGAAATACAGAGAGAAGAGGACAAGTTCCCCCTGCCCCGCCCCCCATGCTTGGAATTATGTTAATCCGTCTGTATGTTTATCTATCTTTTCCTTTGCTCACTGAAATGCAAATGGAATCCAAGTGGAACTTTTTAAAAAATTATTCTATCTGAAATGAAGAGCAAAACAGTTTCCAAAGATTTCTCTACTTGAAGAACTGGCAGATATTTTGGGTAGCATAGTATCTTAAATTACAACTTTTAAAAATGGACGAACATCATCAATTGTTACTTCTTTGTTCTTCCCCTTTTCTTATCTTTCTCTGGAATGTGACTAGCAAATGGTATGGGAGAGCAAACCCGGGATGTGTGGTCGGAGAGGCTTCTGACTCACCTGTTCCTGTTGTGTGGTCTCCTGCTCGATACATGTTTGCTTTTACTCTTACTCTGGCCCAACCTGGACCCTCTTTGTCATGATAAAAGTTGCAGAGGTCTTTCTCAAAATCGCAGCTTGTTTCCACAGCACTGAAAGGAAGCTCTGGGCAAAGGAGAACCAAAGTTACAGTCAGCCCCCGATTCTCAGAGGACTCCATCAAACACTTGACAGATATGACTACATTTGTGCCAGGGAGACCGAGGGAGAAAGATACACAGCAAAATAGGCTGACAGGTTTATCATCAAAATAGTGTTTTGACATGACAGAAAAATTGTTCTTTTCTTCTCTAAAAGGAGGGCAGGAAGCAGCTCTGATCACATTATTTACAAAAATAAACAAGTGCTAGTTTCAGAAGGGATTTCCGTTGAGAATGTAAAGGCTGTGAACATTTACTCAAAACTTTCAAATTGACTCCTACAACATTTAAAAGAAAGAAAAAGGAGATTTTTAAAAAAGAGGCTCTTAAGTTCTAAGATGTGTTTTAGAAATAGCATTTTCCAGACATAATTCCCCTTTGTTGACTAGTCTCTGCATCAGAGCAGTTATGATTGCCGTTATCTGTAGGAGCTGCTGCTCTTGAGGAAAAGCAGCCCTTACCAGAATCCACACAGTTCAGAACTCACACTGGGCTTTTTCAGGGGATGCTGCTGTTTGGGCTGTGCTGAATCCTGTTATCCTTTACAATGATCTGCAAGTGTCCCTTTGGCCCAGACTGCCCGGGGACAGAGTATGAAAGAGTCCTGCTCCCTTGGGGATAATGATTGGTCCTATTAACAGAGAATTTAGAAGCCCCCTAGCTTAGGTTCCCCTCTAGAGTTAGAGGAGCTGGAACCACAGCAGATTGGGATGCTCAGTATGAGCCTAGTCTGATTGGTGAGAGACACAGTTGGGACATTTTAGGGCCAGAGAGATAAAGTGTGTTGTTTTGTATAGCTGGAAAGTCGTTTCTACAGAAACGTCCATCCTGGGAACAGCCAGCTGGCAACTCAGGGCTGTTTAAGACCAGACTATGTTCTCAGTTAATTTTCAAACCAAGAAAGTACTCATGTGGGCAGAAGAACACAGCCAGATTAAATGGTCAAAAGAATCATTCAACCAACCACTACAAGGAACCCATGATTTAGTTTTGACCCAGAAAAACACATAGTTTTAAAAAACCAGTTCGGTCAGTTGTATGGTTTGTGAACTAGCTGATAACATTGTATCAGTATTAAATTTCCTGAGCTTACTAATTATTCCATAGCTACACTGCAGATACATAGTGAAACAATTCAATATATACAAGAGTACAGTATTCTTCAAGGCCTGATAAGGCAAATGCTCGTCCTGCCTAATGCTATCAGTTTGTAGATCTGAGGAAAGTCTAGGGAGTTCCTCACCAAATTCCCATATTCCAGAAAATTTTATCTGAGTTTGAAATGCTACAAAAGGATTTCCATAACCCCCCTCTCTTTCTCTCTCTCTCTCTCTCTCTCTCTCTCTCTCTCTCTCTCTGTGTCTTTCTCTCTCTCTATCTCTCTGTCTCTGTCTCTCTCTCCTTTTTGGAGTTACTAACAGTACATTACAGAAAAGGAATAAGAAACTGTTCCCACGTAACTGGAACATGGTGGCATTTTGGTCACATGCCCAAGCTTGATAGTGGAAGAGGAAATGAGGGCTGAGTGCTCTAAGCCTAGTGAGTCACCCACATGCTGCTCTGTCCACTTCTGCCAGGACGAGGGTGGATGTTTATGTTCAGGAGACAAAACCTGAGAAAAATTAATATGATGTCACATACAACAGGACTTTCTCCCACTGATAATGGAGAGCAGAAGAAACCCCACCATCTCAATTCTTAGCCAACCTCCCTCTACCTGGTAATGAAAAACAATGAAGCATTCAAAATGTACAGTCAGCTATTGTAGCTCAGGAGATGGCGATGTACTCCTAAATACCAGGCACAAAGGGTTGATCAGGTCAGTGAAATCACTCATCAGGGATGAACCTCAGAGCAGCACCCCTATGTGACTGCAAGAGAATCTTAACTCCTTCGTTAGGTCTGTAAGAGGGGCAGAGATAGTGCTGAAATTCAAAAGCAGCTTTATTTAGAGCAGGTGAAATGGAGAATCAGCCATGGTGGTCTTCAGTGGGTGAAGAGGCACGTGAGCTGTGGTACGTTTATTTAGACAACAAAATATACTCAGTGCTAAAAAGAAAGGATCTATGGAGCCATGAAGAGACCCGGATGAAACACAAACATGTAATATTAAGTGAAGGAAGCCAGTATGAAAACACTGCATACTGTATAACTTCACAATCACAAGGCATGACAGAAAAGGCAAAATTAAGGACACAAGGAAAAGGCCAGTGATTGTGGCGGGGTGGGGTGGGGAAGGTGAGCCTGTATTACACTGTAATGGTGGGCACATTTCATTACAAATGTGTCCATTCCCATAGAACATGAAATACCAACAGTGACCTTTAATGTAAACTCTGGAGTCTGAGTGACAACACTATGTACAGGGGAAAGAACACATGTCTTACCACTGTGACTTCTGACCGCTTGGCTGGACCTCAAACTGCCCTAGTACAACACAACTTTAACCACAAATCCCTTTTATCCATGTTTTTCTGGTTGTTATTTTCTTCACTTGATAAATACTTGGTCTTAGAAATGAGTTGTCTACGGTCTGAGAGAAAGTTTCAAAAGTGGAGATCATAGACTAAATCTACTTTATGTAGAATATTCAGTGTCTGAAAGCTAAAGATGGGGACCTTTATGCAGCTACCCAGCAGCCGAGGTGGAGGCAAAGTCCTTGCTCATAGCTTGTTTGAGAAGTTTGGGTCAAGGGAAGATAAAAAAAATTGAGTGTCCGGGACATGTTAATAGCATGATGGATGGACAGGGAGGAACTGGAGGCAGATGTAGACGCAGATGCAAACCACTAAGCATCAGTTGGTAGGAGAAAGAAATGAAAGCAAACTCTTTGAAACAACTTATTAGAAAGTGCCATCATGGGGCTGGAGAGATGGCTCAGCGGTTAAGAGCACTGACTGCTCTTCTGGAGGTCATGAGTTCAAATCCCAGCAATCACATGGTGGCTTACAACCATCTGTAATGAGATCTGATGCCCTCTTTTGGGGTGTTTGAAGACAGCTACAGTGTACTTACATATAATAAATGAATAAAAACCTTTGGGCAGGACCGAGAGGGAGAAGGGAAGTGGGGGGGGTGGGGGGGAGAGTTCATATTAAATTAAAAAAAAAAAGAAAAGAAATGTCATGATGTAATTACTTGCTTTCTGACATTTGAACTTTTTAGGAATGAAGGCGATTTTTTTTGACAACCTCATTAGCTGGAATGTAGTACATCCTGGGAAGAGCAGTTGGCATGTTTCTACCCCCTTTCCCTGCTCCATGGAACTCCTGGAGAGGACCTAAGTACCAGTGCTGAAACTAACAGGCTCCCCAGCCCTGAAGTGTACTACAAGAGACAAGCACAGGACACAGTATACAATGAAAGATGCAAACTTTGGACAGTAGTTTTATTTCCCACAAGGAATCTTAAACTCAGCAGAGACAGAGACAGTTCAAAGCTGCCTGTGAAAAGAGTGAATGTGGCCAGGACCTAAACTAGAGAACCATGATGACCCAGTGACTGGGCCTCTGAATAAGCAGCAGATACACTTCAGGGTACTGGAGACAAGGAGGATGTCAGCAACTTCATCTCCAGTTTAGGCAGCAATTGGAGTGGAGTTTTCAAACTAGGTAAGAACTCTGGGCTGCATCCAGCTATTGGTGAATGGTCTCTGTTGGCTCCAGTAGTCTTCTGAAGAGTGTCTATGAGTAACCCCGAGTGTCAGGGTCCTTGCAGTCCCTGGCCTGGGTGTAGAATGGAGAGAAGCTTGGACCTGAATATGTCACAGCACTTTGGAGTTGGGCATTGAGTTAGGCCTTTTAGAAGTAGACAGGGAGGCAACAGTGTAGACTCCCAAGAGTATCCTAACTTTTTGACGCTGTGATACAATGTTGCCATCCCAGCACCTTTATGATGGTTCACAACCACTTGGAACTAACAGTTCTGATACCCTTTTCTGCCCATAGTGTGCACTGCATACATGCACATACATACCCGCAGGTAAAATACTCACCTACATAAAAATAAATAAATCTTTAAAAAAATTACCATGACAAGGTCACACAGCTTGTAAGTGTGAGGAAAGAGATGAGAATCCGAGTTCCTAGTTCTTGGGTCATAATATTAAAATGATGCAGTTAAGCAATTTTTAAAAGTAAGGTTGGCACAATGAGGAATTCTAAAGGCCAATATAAAGTCTAATGTATGAAAAGCACATGTGGGTTCCTGTAGGGAAAGGAGCCTTGTGTGAGTGAATTACACATTGAGGAGACACTGATCCTCTCAAGTGGCCTCATTTTGCTGGAATCTTTTTCCCCCTGTTCACTGGTCAGACCAATGTTGTGGGGAAGTGCTAACACACATTCAGTGTCTCTTCTGAAGTATCTGCAAGGTTGCCTTTGTTACCTCCTGGCTACTTCTACATCCCACTCTACACAGAGTTAGGTGGGTAGATTAGGAGGTGGGGTACTTGCCTCCCTTGATTGGGGCTCTGGATTGAGAAGGTCTCATTTAACTCCCCTTAAAAAATTAGAATGAGTACACCACCACCAACAAATGTTTTAGTTAGGGTTTCACTGATGTGAGGAGACACCATGACCACAGCAACTCTTGTAAAGGAGAACATTTAACTGGGGCTGGCTTCCAGTTCAGAGGTTCAGTCCATTATTGCCATGGCAGGAAGCACAGTGGTACACAGACAGAGATGGTACTGGAGAAGCAGCTAAGAGTTCTACATCTTTAGGCATCGGGAAGAGAGCATGATACTGGCCTGGCTTGAGCATTTCGACCTCAAAGCCCATTCCCAGGAACACACTTCCTCCGACAAGGCCACACCCTCTAATAGTGTCACTGCCTATGAGTTTATGGGGGTCATTTTCATTCAAACCACCACAAAAAAGTCCTTAGTTTCTGCAAATTAGGCTTCTCCTTCATTTGGGAATGAGAGTTTAGCTCAAGTGGGAAATATGATCTTACTCTACTTGATAGGATATAGCTGAAAGCATACTACAAACCAGTTTTTCTTAAGAGAGAGTCAGGCCACAAAGGTCAGGTTCCATAATGATTTCCCATGCTCCAGATACAGAAAGAATGCTTGTTAGTAAGATGGGATGGGCACAGTGTTGCCCTGGGCGTTGTGAGGAAATGAATTTACTGAAAGTAAGGTCAACTGCATTTAGCTGTGTCATTAACTGTTGCCATCCTTATTGTAAAACACTTGTGTTTATCCATTTTCCCAGAAATGAGAATTCTCTTTCTTTATAAATGTCAAAGTTATGGAATTTTAATTTTTGCTCTGATAGTTTTGTGAGGGCTCACTTTGAAAAAGAAGTTAATTAAGTTAACAGCACATATTGTTTATCCAAAACCATTCCGGAGATATCTACTGAATACTAATACACAAGGACATTATGAATGCTGGAGACTTAAAAATTAGAGTTTTTATAATTTTTTTCCCCTTACCTTCTCCCTCTTGTTCTGGTCCCTGCTCATTCCAGCCCAAAGTACACTGTAGCTTTCTTCAGATACCCATATGAGAGCATCAGATCTCATTACGGATGGTTGTGAGCCACCATGTGGTTGCTGGGATTTGAACTCATGACCTCCTGAAGAGCAGTTGGTACTCTTAATCACTGAGTCATCTCACCAGCCTGAGTTTTTGTAACTCTATCCTGTAGGTTGTAAGAGTTTTTTCCCCCCTCAGTCTATTGAGCTATTCATCTATGGAACCAAGGTATTATTTAAAGAAGTAAATGAATTTAGGTAAATTAATATTTAAGTTTTCCTTTGCAAATAGGGAGAAAAGACCAAGTGTCTCATGAAAGCTTATGTATAGTATCAATGAAATTAAATTCACTATATGAGAGATCAAAGAGGGTAGTAATTTAGCAAAAATGGTTATACAGTTGATGACCTTTTAAAGACAAGGTAAGACAAAAGGTGAGGAAGTTAAAGACAGTTTAAAGCAAGTACCAACTCTGGGCATCTGGACAGATGGGCACATTCCAAATGAGGAAGAGTAAGCAGGACTCACCTGTCAGATTTTGGCAGTGAACAGGAGAAAATGAAATATCATCCAGGGCAACATAGCCTCCTTTGGGACCATTGAAAGCCACTTCAAAAATAACCTGGAAAGGAAAATGACAGGTTATCATATATTTACATACTTTCTTGTTCTTACATGATTAAAAATGACACATTGATCAAGCCAACTGAGGCTAAGTGACGAGGACTCATGTAAGTCTTTTCCACCATGT
>NW_021604599.1:8996520-9043359 GCF_004785775.1 Grammomys surdaster | reverse complement strand
CACTGCCCAGCCCTACAGCTTCTTTCAAGGAAAACGAAACCACTATGTTTGCCTGCTGAAATGTTATCTCCTTAGATCTAAACCTCAATTTGCTGATATTAGAAGGTAGTGATAAGAGTCCAGAAGAGCTTTCTTCTATGTGGAGACACAATGGGAGATACCATCTGTTCACTGGGAAAGGATCCTTTCCAGGATGGATCTGCTAGCACATTGATTTTGGGTTTCTCAGTTTCCAGACTGTGAGAGATGAATTTCTGATGTTTATACATCATTGAACTTATGATATTTTGTTGTAGCAACCCAGCGGTAATGGACCGAGACACTTAAAACTTGTATTTACTGGGCATCCTATGCCCTATTCCTAGAGTGTCAGCTAGCATGCCTAAGGCATTTCTGACAGATTCCAGAATTGATTGGAATCAATCACCATGGCCTTCACCTACAGGAAAAAGTCAGTGAAGAAAATAAATTAGACTCTTCTATTATCTACAGGAAGCTAACCTCTAATATGTCTGTGCCCCTTGTCCCATACGGCATTCCACAGTAGTCAGAGATGAGCGCTGTGACTAGGCCTTTCCAGCCATGTTCCAAATGGATTCACAAAGACCATGGGACAGTGATAGCTTTACTTTCTTATCTCTCACCCACTAACTTTGAACTTTCTGTTGGAGACAATAAGGCACCAGGTGTGATCAGCACAGGTCCACATTGTGTCAGGAAAACAATCCAGGTGTGCATTCTATGCAGTGTGAATTGACAGCTAAGGCACATTGTGGGTCATGGCTTCAAACTTAAATGCATGCCTGGGCCTGGAAGGTATGAATGCATGAAGTTGCATGAAGTCTGTGATGCAGACTGTTGAGAGTGGAGAAGGCAAACCTATCTAAAGGAGGCTGCTGCTACCCAGTGTCCTCATCCCTAGGATCTCAGTTTGTTACCCCATTGGAGAGTGAGGTTTTGCAAATGTAGTTAGGATGAGCTCATACTGTAGAAGGGTGGGTCTCTATTCCAAATGACTGATGTTCTTATAGTGTTTATAAAAGGTAAAATTTTGATGTGCACTCCTTCTATCTCCAACACAGGCCAAAGGCATTGCAACTGTTAGAGGAAGGGGAAAGATTTCTTCATATTGCGCACAAAGACTAAGAAGCTCTTTCCGACATGGGTCTGCAATCACAGCCCATATGCCAGGGTTCTCTGTTCAAAAAAGTCCGTGTTTATTTTCCTTTTGTAACACACCACATTCCTTTTGATTTCTCCAGCGCCAATTCCTTTTCTTGTCAATTAGTAAGAGCAAACAACCCAAATGACAGACCCAGGCTAATGGAGCAAAATCCCACACATGTGGCTCCAAAGATGAACGGTACGGTTAGTAGTACTCAGTAATATGACTTCTGAGTGCCGATTTAAAAAAAAAAATCAGCAATGCTCTATTCATGCAAATGTTGTACAAGAGTTTATGTTGTACAAAAGAAGTTGGTAAAGGAAACACCATCCATGTATGTATGTGTACACATGAGAGTGTGTGTGCATGCATGTGCATGCACATGTGTATACACGTGCCTGACTGAATACGCATTAACATGTGACTCATTTGACTTTAATAGAAGGACTATCTTCTGGGGCAGCATTTCTTTTCCTTCTTGTAACCAAAGTCATAGAAAAATTTCCACTGGGCTGTAAGAGCAAATCAAACCCTGGTCAGACTTTGTGACAGGAAATAGCACACATTCTACAAAGGCACTGTGCTCTCTCTGGGGCTGTTTGGGGTTAGGGAGATGAGAGGGATATGAAGGAGGTGGAGGAGTGTCAGGCACACCAGCAGCAGGCAGAGCACATTGGAAATGGAGACCAAGCCAGCCTTCTCCAGTTCTGCAGCAGGCTAGCAGATGGCGCCACTGAAAAGCAGCCAGAGGAATAAACCCACTTCTGTTCTGTAAAGGAATCTGGAGAAGATACTGCAGAGAGTACAGAGTGAAATGGGGTACTCAAAGTGAAACCATGGCAACCAAGACTCTCCTTATAGCTAGGTGTAAATGCTCATAGCAGTCTTACACACATAGCAACTATGATGCTGCACCCCCAACTTACAGCCTGGTGGGGGCCTCAGACAGACTGAAGCTTTTCCTACAGCTGTGTAGTCGATTTTAGTCTAGGAAGTCCCCTAAGCTTTCTGGCATCTCTCAGCTGTGTGACCTAGAAAAAAGATGTCAGACTTCTTGAACGTTTCTGTTTCCTCCTTTGTCTTCTGTGAATACGGGCATGATTTTATGTATGTACTTCAGTGGGCACTAAGCATAGACACTACTTACAAGTTCTGAAAGACACACACAGTTACAGCTATGGATTTGGATATGTGGTTATAGAACACCAAGATGTGTTTCAAATTAAGGCTGTAATGATAAGTTTAAATCTGATTTTATAACATTTTTTTTGTTGCAAAGAAGAAAGAAGATTGTGTCTTTTTGTTTGTTTGTTTGTTTGTTTGATTTTGTTTAGAACATTCTTTAAAATTGATCTGGTGTGTGTTTTCCTGTGACTAAGCAAAGATGCTGAGCATGGCAGCCCAAACACTCCAATTAGCAGCTACCGGACTCTTCTCTTGCTGCCTGGATTCTTTGAGCCAAAGGACTATCAGTTGACTAGCCAGCCAGACTACCCTTGTGCCAGCACAGGCTGACTTGAACGCCTGGAGGAGAAAACTCCACCGTGATCACAGAAGATTGCCCAGCCTTTTGAAGGCGCAGCTTCATCCAGGGCTGTTGGACAGTTTGTACCAGACTTTTTGCTTTCCCATGTCTTAGTGAATTCTAGATGACCTTACAGCCATTTCTACCTAGGTGCATTTCCCTTGGTGGCTTCTGTGACTGGTACTAAAAAGGCAAGGTTGTGATTGATTTAAATGTAAGCCCCCCATGGCTGTGTATGGTTGGTGCTGAGAGAGACAGGGCTGGGATTGGTTCCTCAGATTTAAGCAGAGTGCTCAGGCTCACTTAGGGAATTGGTTTGGAGACTTTATGCCATGAGACATCCCTTGCTGTTGTAGATCCAATAAAAGCTTTTCTCCAGTTATCTCTTCTTTTTTGAGTGAGTAACATGAAGAAAAAAGCAGCAGACAGCAGAGTGGTGGCGATGGTCTTTAAACCATAACTGATGAGCAGTCAGGAGGCTGAGCTGTAGAATGGAAAGGTAGCTGGCTCCTGACGGCTGGAGAAGCAACATCTAAGCAGCTAGAGAGTGGCTGGCAGCAAGAAAAAGGCCGCAAAAGTAGAGATATGAGTTAGGGGTAGAGTGAGGGGGGCGAGAAGAAAGCAGAATGCAGAGAGTGAAGAGGGATAAAATGTCACAGGGTCCCCAGAAAAGAACATGCAGGACTTGGTTGCTGGAAGAGTATCAGAGACCTGGCAAGTCTTTGAGACCAAGGGTCTTGGATGCTGGGACTTATCTACAACATTGGCTGTTATAAACAGCTGAAGACAGTGACTTCCTAGGCCTACAGGCAAGGGCAACATTTATAGGGCTCAGGTCGGGATACTAGAGGTAGGCACAAGAACCATTGTAGGGTGCTTCCTGCTGCTATTGCTGGTGCCCCACCTGCCTTCTGTTGCCCATCACTGCCACATAAACCAGAGGGAAACTAAAAACACTAAAATACTAGTGCCCAAAGAGTTTCTCTTTGCCTACCTAGATTTCTCTCTGGGGAAAACCAAAGAACCCCAGATGACTGGGCCCCCTGGGGTAGAGAGGTTCAGGACAGAGTCATATGCAGGCTCTGAGCTCCCCTTTCGAACTCTCTGTGGCTATAGCACAAGATCAGAGGGAACATTCACCAGAAAATTCAGCTGGTGGAACTGGCTTCCACACTTGTTCTCAGAACAATAATTTTAATAGAAATGAAGATAATAAGAGAAGAAGGAAGGGGAAACAAAAGAAGGGAAAGAAATGAGGAGACTGAAAAGGGGAAGGAGAGGAAAGAAAAAGATTAAAGGGTTGGAGAGACACCTTGTTCGCTAAGAGTGCTTTCTACATAATCAGAAGGACAACAATTTGGGTTCCCACACCCGCATAGCAAGCAAGGTGTTCCAGAAGAATGTCACGGCTCCAGCTCCAAGAGATCAACTGCCCTGGTCTGGTTTCCATCAGTGCCAGTGCTATCGCTCCGGCTCCCTCCCTCTAAAAGATTCTAATAGCAACAAGTACATCAGGAGTAGGAGGGAAAAAGGGATGTTGGTCTGTGGATACAAAATTACAATTATACTAAAATAGTACAGTTAGGTTCTTAATGCACAGTAGGCCAACCATAATTAATAGTGATACATTGTACATTTCATAAGACCTAGAAGGATTTTTAAATGTGGCCACAACCAACAAATAATAAATTTGCTTGAGGTGATACATATGCTAGCTATTATGATTTGATTACCACACATTGTATACATGAATCGAAACATCACATTTTATTACACAAACTGGTATAATGTTTTTATGTTTTGGTTTTATTTTTTGAGACAGCATTTCTCTATGAAGCCCAGGTTGTTCTGGGACTTTCTCTGTAGACTGGGCTGACCTCGATCACACTGAGATCCACCTGCTTCTGCCTCCCAAGTACTAGGATTAAAGGTTTGTACAGTGCCCAGGTACAATGTTTTTTCCTAAATTAAAAATAAAAAAAATAAAGTCAATGTGTTCCTATCTTCAAAGTCAGGACTGAGGTTGGTAAGAAAGTACAGTGGAGTGACCTCTGTGTATGTGTACAGGTGTGTGTGTCTGTGTGTGTATCTGTGTGTGAGTATATGTCTGTGTATGTGTCTGTGTGTGTCTGTGTGTGTGTCTGTGTGTGTGTGTGTCTGTGTGCCTGTGTGTGTAGCATCTCTTTGTGAGACCCCAGATCCGGGCTCACCTACCTCCATGGGGTAAGGAGCACTGAACTCCACCTCTGCGAGGTTCCAGGCCGCATTGCCTGGGCTGTCCACTTTCCAGATCTCCTCGTACAGGCCAGCCATGTCCCGTGTGTAAAGAGAGAAGACATTGTCATTCCCCTGCTGAAGCTGGTAATAGAATGAGAGGCAGCCAGACATGGGGGCTGTGGTCATTGGGGAGATGAGCTGAGCCACTTCCTGGAAGTGCTTGACATAAACAGAGTCCACGTACATGTAGTGGCCTGGAAATCACACAGAACAGAGGGTAAGACAGGCTGGTAAACTGCAGATGGACCTGTGACATTCTGGGACGCATTTCTACACAATCCATTGGAAGGGGTGAGAAGGAAGTCTGGTCAGGAGTGTGTAAGTGTCATAGCTGGGAGATGGACACAGGGGTTTACTGCACCCAGGAAATGCCAGATGAGATGCAGTTTAAATATCCCTTTACTTTTGATTGCAGTAAATTATTCCCACAGGAAAGATGTGCCCTGTTCAAAGTGTCTGCATTTTCACAGATGAATCCATCACTGTATCAGATGTGATCCTTTCCCAAGCCTTCTTTGCGTTATAAGACATCAAGACTGTACTGTCTTTTATTTGAGGGGCATGGAGAGACACACCTGGACATATTTTTACAACACACATCAAATGCATACTGTGTGTCTGAGGGATCCTAAGAGTGAGTGCTTGAAGGCAGGGCAAGGTCTGGGAGTCTGAACTTGTGACGGCTTTGTTGATAGACCCTGGTGATCACAGCACTTCACAGACCCATAACTACTAACACTCACTAAAGGCTGAAACAGAAACAATATGGAGACTAGGGAAGAGCTTTGATTTACCATTTCCTTGATTAGGTACTAGAACTTGAGCAGATTTATGAATTTGTCGGGTCTCTAGAATGAGAATAATGCCATCTTTTGCTACCCAGATGAGAGAGATCCAGGAGCCCCTGGGGATATTAAACTGTGTGAATGCTTAAGTCCTTCATACAGAGTGGACTAGCATGTGTGTGTAACCTATACACATCTTACATGCTTTTAAAAGTTACTTATTATCTATTTACTTAAGAGCCTTGCTATGTAGCCTAAGGATGGATTCTAATCTCCAATCCTCTTCCCTCAGACTCCAGAAGACTACAATTACAGGCATGTACCACTACACTTAGTTTGCTTGTTCATCTATTTATTTTTTTGCAGTGTTATGGATCAAACCTCTAGCTTTGTACATGCTAAACAGGTATTCTGCCACAGGGCTACATCCTCAGCCCTTCTTATATATTTTAAACCACTTGTAAATAACTTAAAATATTTATACAATGTAATTACTTATCCTTACTATTTAGTGGGTAGTAGCAAGAAAGAAGTCAGCAAGTGTGAAACACACACACACACACACACACAGTCGTTTTTCCAATATTTTTGGTCCACTGTTGAACCCACAGATGCAGGCAACTGTACTTTCCTCGTAGGGTTGATATGAGTATGAAATGAGACTGTATATGAAAAGTGCTTATTGTGTGCCTCACATTTTATAATTGCTCAGCATGATTGTAAGAAAACAGCAATACCATTTATGAATCTAGAGCTGTTCTTGTCCCATGGTCTGTGGTTTATAAAGGGCAGCTATTATCACCATTAGCAACTTTGTATACATTTATTTAGGTTATGATGGAGAGGAGCTATTCAGTGTGGCTTGGACAGAATGTTTTTTTTTTTCTATTTGTAAGCTCAGAACAGATATATCTTAATTGTTACTTTCGTTTTCAGGAGATAGTACCTGCTTCATAAGAGATTCTTTTATTTTGGTGAGAAAGCAGTAAGAATAGTAGGAACAATACAACATTGGCTTTGTTTCTGCCTTCTGTGTGGAGGTTATCCAAACCATGACAACAGTCCTAGAAGAGTGGTCACCCAAGTGCCCCTCTCTCTAATACAATCAAATTGTCCAGACAGACTAGAGCATTATCCTAACAGTGGAGAACGTATGCGACCATAAACGACTCCATTCTTCCACAAGTCTATTTACTAAGAATCCTCAGAGCGAAAGTTCTTGTTGCCTCTTGTTACATGTCGTTGTACATCGTAAGAGCGAAACAACACTCCTTCGCGGTCATTGTACATCATAAGGGCGAAACAACACTTCTTCGCGAGGTGGGACTGCCAGGAAGGGAAAGCTGTAGGATTTTGTTTCCTTATATCTTGCTTTGCAGGCACTTTGTGCACTTTGCAGGCACAGAGGTGGGTCAGAGTTCTGCAGGAGAACTTGCTACAGGCACTGAAACTGGCTTGTTAGCCTCAGCTGAACCACTTGTAGATTCACGACAGTGTTCCTATCAAGGACACACAACTCCACACTGCCCCTAGCCAGTGAGCCAGCAACCAGGGACACTACAGCTGGGCCATTCTCCTGGAGGCCTGGCCTCTCCCCTTTCTCAGGATCTGTATCTTACACTGAAGGTGCTCTTCACTCAGGGATGCATTATGACATCTGTGGCCACTAGACACTCTCACTTTTCCATATGGTACACAGATTTTTAGTATATGACAGCATCGGTATAAAGATGAAGTCATCTGGGATGAATTTGTTATTTTTGTTTCTTTTCTCATTTTTCTTTGACAATAACTAAAGTTAAAGCACTGTCACCAAACCTTACAAACGCTGCGAGTCCTACATCCATGCACCCACTCTACTAACGAGCTCTGCAGACTCTACTAATGAGTTTCTGCCTTAGTTCTTCACAAGCATTGCCCCACCCCATGTCACCCCACTGCCAGTTCTAGCTTACTGTCCATTTCCAACGGAACTCAAACCGACACAGCCTCAAGAAGGGAAATCATTCTGCCCAAGAAGAGATGATCTGTCTCCAACAAGTCTAGAATGCTCTTGACAGATCCACTTGAAACAACCCGTTCCACTCCTGGAGTGTGTCATTACTGTGCAGAGCTAGAGAAATCTCTTACCCACAGCCCCATGACAAACACATCTCCTTTGCAGTTGACAGACATCACATGGTGAAGGACGGTTACTCATCTGCCGTCTGGATACTGTTTTTATCCCTGCATTAGTGCTTGAAGTGCCTCCTCAGCAGCTCATGCTCACAGTGCTGAGCCCAGCAAACCACAGTCACATTTCTGGTCCAAGGAGCATCCAGAAAACAAAATGGGACCAGCCTAAAGCGAGTCAGGGAGGCTGCTGTGACTGATACCAAGATTGCTGACGCTGAGTCTCCCATGCAACCACCAGCCTAGACCACAAACACTTGCCCTTCCTTTCCTCTTTAGTATTCCTTTGTTGACACAGTTGGGTACTATTTACTGACAATCTGAGTAACATGAGATTTCTTACCAGGAACAAAAAGGACAGCTCATCACAAGTTTATCATCTGATTTGACAGGGCTAGGATGACTCAGAAACCACTGTTCAGGTGTCTGCTATAGAAGGCCAGGCTGGGAAGTGACAACACCCTGGCTGAGGGCATCTCTGGTGAAATCTACTCTGAGGAAGAGCAGCTGGGGACTAGTTGAGGGTGAAGGGTGGTGATTGTGCCTCTGACCACAGGAAGGGAAAAGGTAGCTTGGTGTTTTTATTACCTGGCATTATATGGGTTTTCTTACCCAGCTCAGGCCAACCTTCCTATGTGGCTCAGGGTTGCTGAGTTTCTACTAACTTAGGGAAAGGTAATTTTAATGACTTTAGATGATTAGGGTTTGGGTATAAGGAAACTCGGTTAGATACAAACCTACTACGGGTGTATTCTAGGTAAACAGGATCTTTATAATCAACCAGACCATGGTCAGAATTAAAACTTTAGGCCAGGCAATTCAAAAATTCATTTTGGTAGAACATCCCAACTCTGTGGAGGCCATGGCAGGAAGATAAATTTGGGCCAGCCTAGGCTATGTAACATACAATGACAGATGCTTTCTCAAAACCAACCAAGCAACCAAGCAACCAAGCAACCAAGCAACCAACCAACCAACCAACCAACCAACCAGAGAAACCAATTTAACTAAAAATTAAAGAGCATAAATAGAGACAATGGGTTCCCTCACAAGACTAATAATCAGCTGCTTTGCCATACTCAGATAGGAAGTTGATCTACTTGTACCCAACGCTTAGTTATACACTTAATAACCCAAGGTTTCTGCAGGCAAGACAGCTGTCAAGTTCAGTAGAAAGACAGTAATCCCTGGCAATACCAGCTGAAGCTTAGGCCTCCTGAGTGACGCCTGAGTGTAGTCTGTGCACTTGCTTCTGAAGAAAGCCTTCTTTCCGCCTTACAGCAGCCCTTTGTATTAGTGAAACCTTTGAGGTAACCTTAGTGGTTTCTCATCAGTAATCATTTCCACATGGGTCAAAAAAAAAAAAAAAAAAAGAACTTAGAGGACAGTTCCTGAACAGCCTGGCTGCCCAGAATTTCCCTAAAGATTGCTCACAACTTGACCATAGTGCCAATGGCAGTTTCAGACTCAGCTAGAATTCATCCTTCTTTGCCCACATTTTTGGCTCTAGTTGTTGTGTCTGCTTCAGTCTTGCTAGCTGCCTGGGCTAGCTGTCTTCTGGTACCACTTGGGCTGAAGAAACATGTTCCAGATGGAAATAACCCACTCAGCTGCTGCCATGTTGAACAGCCAGCACTCAAACATGGCAAGTCAACCCATTTACTTTCCCATGTTGCATACTTGATAGCTATACTCAGGAACACGTAGTTTAGGGGTTGGAGTAGATCTTTACTATAATACTAATAAAGCCAGATTCCAGTCTTTTTATACAGCAAAGAAGAAAGAAGTGTATATGAACATTGGATGGGAAGTTGTTATAACTTGGATGTGAAATATCCCTTCAGAACCCATGTGTTGAAGCCTTGGTCCCCAATACAATGTTCAGAAGTGGAGCTTGGGGGAAATAGTTGGATCATGAGGGCTCTGATATAATCAGTGGATTGATTGATTAATAGATTTGTAATTTGATAGCATTATTGAGAGGTTGTAGAAACTAGGAGGTGGGTCCAAGTTGGACTAAATGGGTCCCTGGATGTATGCTTGTCTTTGGTCCCTTCTACTCTTTACACTTCTGACCATAAAAAGCAGCTTCTGAATGTGTGTTTTGCTTCATCTCAGGCCCAAAGCAATGGGGCCAGTGGATGATGAAGACTTAAAAGCTCTAAAATTGTGAGCTAAAATAAATGTTTCCTACTTTTAGGCTATTTCCCCCCCAAGTCTTTTTTTTACATTAACAAACTTCTACTCATCTGTCAGACAGAATTCTACTCTCAGCTAATATTTCAAGGCCAAGAACATGGGAAATAAGAATCTGTCTCTATTTCTTTCCTTCCTTCCTTCCTTCCTTCCTTCCTTCCTTCCTTCCTTCCTTCCTTCCTTCCTTCCTTCCTTCCCTGAGCTACATAGCAAGATTTTGATGAAGAAAAAGAAGGAAGGAGTTCTTTTTCTTTGGACAAGATCTTGGTATGTAGCTCAGGCTAGTCTTGGCATCTTGATCCTTCTGTCTCTACCTTCCAAGTATGGGAGTACAGGTGTGTGTCACCATACATAACTAAGTATCTCCATAGTTGAAAGAGTATAGAGATGGACTGTTAATACAGCAGTTGGCAACACCTGTCACTTAAAGTGACTCTCCAAACTTTATCCCATATATTCCCTTTAATATGGACATATAGGGAGGCTAGAGATGGAATTTTTGCAAAAAGGAATTGTCATTGCTATATTTGCTTGTGACATGTTTTCTTTCTCTTTCTTACCTTGATCCAAGGGGAGCAGCTAAGAGAGGGAATGGAAAGGGAAGTTGACTCTTAATCTCATCATCATATAGGCAGACAGTTCTGCAATTGATTTGGATCTTTGCATGGAAGAGATGAGAGTTGTTCCTCCTCCTCCTCCTCCTCCTCCTCCTCCTCCTCCTCCTCTTCCTTCTTCTTCTTCTTCTTCTTCTTCTTCTTCTTCTTCTTCTTCTTCTTCTTCTTCTTCTTCTTCTTCTTCTTCCTTTCAAGGAGTCTTCCTTAATATCCTTCTTATTCATTGAAGCAGGGTCTTTCAGCAGACCCCAGAGCTTGCTGACACAGCTTGCCTGGCTAGCTAGCTTGTTCTGGTTAATATCCTGAGTCTGCCTTCAGAGCTGGAAATGGGACGCCCCACTTAGGTGGGTTCTAGGGATCTGAACTCTGCTCCTCATTCTTGCATGACAAGCACTTTACCCAGTGAACCATCTTGTCAGCCTGGATCAGATTGGAGTTCTAAGAGAATGTGATCAGTGAAAAACAAGTGTGTAGAGTACAGAGAGAAGCACCTGCTTTCCTTGCATGTAGGAAAAGGCAAGAATCTGATAGTAGAGCTGTCGGGACAGAGCTGAGAGGACAAAGTTTGTTATTAATGACTTTCCAGAGTTTGATGGAGCAAAAACATTGACTTTTCCCTTGGCCTAAGTGCGCTAACGCACTTCAGAAAAATCCTCTCAAGACTACGTGCATGGTAACAGCTGTAGAGAAGGTCTGGCTGAGTCCATTACCTCTAAAAGCTGGAAGAGGTTTAGAGATGTTCAATCAGAAAGAGCATCATTTCTTGGAAGTGTAAAGTGCAAATCTCAAAAGCCATGGGAGAAGCAGCCTTTGCCATTTCCAGTTTAAGGGCATCAACCTAAGATTAAACAGCACCAGGCAGGTAAAGCTTCTTGTCCATTATCCTTTTTAAAGCTTTGAACCCCACTATGCCTCCAGAACCCCAAAGAAGCCAGAGTGGTATAAGAAATGGGGAAAAGTCAAAAGACGAGAAAAGTGACATAGGAAGAGATGAAGCACATCTCTCTGCTGCTGCTGCTGGTCTGTGAAGAGCCTGAGCCTGAGGCTGTGAAGATCTGCATCCCATGAGACATGTGGGAGTTGTGCCCTGGCTCTGCACTTAATCCTTGGAAACGAGGCTGTTGATCAGTGAGGATGACTAGGAATACACGGTGTGTGTGTGTGTGTGTGTGTTCCAGCAGACTATGTGTGCAGGCAACGCTGAGGAAATTAATAAAACCACCCTCCCACTGGGTGCTAATGCCACGACCTGAGCAGATTGATGCAGAGAGAATGAGTAGGTACCGATGACACTTGAACTCCATCCAAACCCAAGTGAGAAAAATCGCCTGGGCCTCAGAGAGCTGGTTCATCCATCTTATGGGCTTTGGGAGAATAACATCATTCTGATCTGATTTTGGGTTTTGAATCTTTGTCCAGCTCCCTGCAGAGTGGGATTCTGAGCAGCTTGGTTTTAAAAATCTCAAGCCTCGGGAAAATAATGAATTCTCCTCATTATTTTTCCATCAATTATCTCCCTTATTGCCAAGGTGCACAGAAAACAGTACTGATCAGTGCTGCCAGCAACTTACCTCCTGAAATGATTTTGTTTCGCTTCGTAAAATATTAACAAATAGGGAAACCCTAGGTGGTGAATCAGAATTGGGTAAGAAAACAAGTTAAAAATCATGTCCTCTTCCATATTTCAAGGAAATCCCACAATTCTCAGTGCAGTACCTGCTCTATCATTTAACAAGATGTTGGGGACAGCGTCATTGGAAAAATTGGAGCTCACTGTCTAGGGAAAACTGGTAGAAACATATAAGCTAGTGAAAGAAAACTGATAAGTATACTGAATTTTACAGATGCTGTGTTCACCGTTCCCTTTTCTACAATACAAAGGCCTATGACCATGTTCTTCTACACTCTTGACCTCAGCTGTGTGATTCTCTACTTCTTACCAAAAGCAAAGGCCTAAGTTGCTTCCAGTATATGAACGAACATGAGATGAGTCCACAGAGAGCAAAATCTGCTGCCGCAGGCAGACATCTGGATCATTTAATCTTTCCTTTGCCACCCAAATTGATAGAGTGCAGAGAAAAGTCAATATATCCAATAGGAGGCAAATGAAATAAGAGAGGCAATTTCTACCTTCTCGGTAGTTTTATTTTTCTGCAAGAGTCACACTGGGCAAACTGATATCGTGTGGGCAGAACTCCTTAGATAAATATTATAGGGTCTTCAGAACAAATCATTTTTATGCCTCAGATTAGGTAATAGAATGACTTGATGGGAGTTCATGCATGGAGTGTGTGTGTGTGTGTGTGTGTGTGTGTGTGTGTGTGTGGTGAACATTTGTGTTGAGTGGTGGTGGTTTGGATGAGAATGGCTCCCATAGGCTCATATATTTGAAAACTTGGTCCCAGTAGGTAGAACTATTTAGGGATTAGGAGGTATGACCTTGTTTGAGGAGGTGTGTCACTGGAGTGCTAGGCTCAGTCCCTCCCTCCCCTGGATTGTGCATCAGATGCAAGCCCTTAGCTACACTCTAGCACCATGTCTGCCTGCCTGCTGCAGTGCTACCTGCCATAATGGTTATGAGCTCACCCTCTGAAACTGTAAGAAGGCCCCCAAGTAAATGCTTTCCTTTGTAAGTTTCCATGGTCCTGGTCTCTCTTCATAGAAATAGAAGAGTAACTAAGACACTGGACAGGAGAGGGCTGTCCCTTAACAAGTAGGGAGCATGTCAGTTCTATACTGTGGCGGCAAGGGTTGTTTATTGTGCTGGGGACCAAATCCAGCACCTTGCATAGGCTAGGCAAGTTCTCTTACCACTGAGCTGAGTCCCTGCAGTTGAGGTCTAAAAATTCGAGGGAAACGTGAGTGGCAGAGCAGGGGAGAGCTGGAAGAAGCATATGGAATGAGGACAATTGTGCTTGGTACTCAGGTAATTTAAGAAACGGCAGCATGTACGCTAGAAAACAACTACATGATAGGCAGCAGAGACCTAAGAGATGTCTGTTTAGATCTCTTTAACTCAGGTTTTTTTTTTAAAGATTTATTTATTTATTATATATGAATACACTGTAGCTGTCTTCAGACACACCAGAAGAGGGCATCAGATCTCATTACAGATGGTGATTGTGAGCCACCATGTGGTTGCTGGGATTTGAACTCAGGACCTCTGGAAGTGCAGTCAGTGCTACTTAACCACTGAGCCATCTCTCCAGCCCCTTAACTCAGGATTTTACTGATTGAGCTGATGATCGACCAGCCTTTTCTGTTTGCTTTATTATTTTGTTTTTGTTGTTGTTATTGCTGTTTTGTTTGTTTGTTTGGTTTTAAGATTCATATACTCCTATACATGGAGCGATACATGGCTCCAGTTACATATGTAGCAGAGGATGGCCTTATCTGACATCAGTGGGAGGAGAGGCCCTTGGTCCTGTGGGGGCTTGGTGCCCCAGCATAGGGAGATGCTGGAGCGGTTGAGGCAGGAGTGGGTGAGTGGGTAGAGGAGCACCCTCATAAAGGCAAAGGGAAGGGGAGATGGGTTGGGGGGGTGGTTGTGGAAGTGTGATATCATTTGAAATGTAAACAAATAAAATGATTAATAATAATAATGATGATGATAAAGATTAGTGTACTCCCAGCACTCTGGAGGCTGAGTCATGAGGATCATGAATTGAATTCCGGGACAGCTTTGGTTATTACAAGGTACTATCTCAAAAAAATATATTAAAATCAAAATGAAAGACTGGGGATGTGACCAGATGCCTTCAAGCTCCTGCCGCCTTGACTTCCTGCAAAAATAAACTGTACCCTGAACTATGTTTTAGAATAAACATTATATCACCTAAATTGCTTTTGTCAGGGTATTTAATCATAGCGGAAGAGAAGAAACTATGACAGAAATTGGTATCGAGAAGTGGGACCATTGGTGTGATAAGCCTGACTCCGTGGTTCTCAAGCTTTTGGAACTGTTTTGTGGACAGAATGTGAAAGTTTGGTGCTTTGGGAGAGAAAAGTCTTTAAATGCTGGAGGCAGAGCTCAAAGGCCCATTCTGATGGAAATTTGGAAAGCAAGAATGTTGAGAGAAACAGACTAGAGGCTTCAGACGAAAGCAAGGACTCCATGGAGAATCTGCCTAGGGACCACTAGTGTGGTATTTTGGGCCAAAGTATGGCTTTATTCTGCCTGTGCCCTGAGGACCCCAGTGAGATTGAATTTAAAGACAAGGAACTAATTTGTTTGACAAAGAAAATACAGCTGTTATATTGTGTGTGGAGGAGAATGGTTTGTGATCATTCTCTCCATGAGACAGAAGACCATTCAGGTTGGTGTCAAGAAAGCCGTTTAATTGTCAATGAAATTATCATCATTAAAGAGAAACGTGGGTCTCTGCCCTGGGACCATATGAACAGTGCCCTGAGGACAAAACCCCATCCTTTAAAGGCTCTATCTCATGAAGATCCAAATTCATTTAAAGGGAGAAGGTCTAAGCTGAAAGGACTACCTGCCTTTCAACAGCAACTGCCTCAGTTTCTCCATAGTCCATGGTCTATGTGGGTTGGGTTCCATCCTGAGCTGGCATCAGAGTTGGCAGCATCACTTACGTGGTACTAGATGTGAAAGCATGGCAGATGAGGGGGCTCATGGGAGGGGTGTGGTAGGGTCAGAGTCCCTGTAGAGAGGCCTTGAGAAGAGTACATGAGGTTGTGAAGGTGAAATCTGAAGCTGCAGTAGACAGCCCAAGGGATCGGCAATGCCAGCACCCTGGAACATCCACTAGAGAGTTTCATGCATGAAGTCCACCAAAGGGAGAACTTACATGTGGTACAGTGGCAGACTTGGAGGGGTGGGGCTACTCAAACCCTTTGAATCCTAGCTAATTTCCTCAGGAGACTCAGTTGCTATACTTGAAACTCCACACTGTGGTATTTGGTCTAATGGATTTTTCGTTTTGTTTTAATTAGATAATTTCTTGTTATGCCTGATTTGAAATGAAATGCTTTCTCTATACCACTACATGTTGAAAGTATGTAAGTTGTGTGTGTGTGTGTTTTAAATTTTATAGGGGCTCCTAGTTAAGAGACTTTGAATTTTGACAATGTTGGAACTGTTAAATCTAGGGTCATTTAAAATGGACTGAATGCTTTTCATAGTATAATATAGTCTTGAGTCTATGGGGACAGGAGATGAAAGATTATGGCTTCAAGGAGTGTAATTGCGGCAATTAATGTCAACTGTTAGCCAGGCAGACTTTAGCCATTGGGGGCTCATCTTGATGTCGTTCACTGAGGTTAGAAGGCTCCCACCACCAGTTATGTTTGTCTATTATTCCATGCTTCTTTCCTGTGGATGCTACATGAGTATCTCAGGCTCCTGCCATTGTGATGAACCAAAATAAGTCCTTTGTCTCTTAAGCTGCTTTTTATCAGAGTATTTTTAACACAGTAACAGGAAAGAAAGTAAGGAAACATAGCCCCAGACTACTGTTCTGGGGAAGAACATTTTTTGGACAAGATGTTTTCCTGATCTCTTTAAAGCCACATGTGTATGTGTGTATAACATATATATGTATGTATATGTATATATACATATATGTACATGTGTGTTGTTTACCATGTATATACTGGTACAACTCCAGAGCAATTGGGTGACTATATACATGAGAGATCAATGAAGAAGCCTCCTTCTGGAGGTTAGTTGGTGAATTGGTGGAAAGGAGGTGTAAGCTTTCTCCAAACTTCTTCTCTTCAGCCCTAGAGTCTGATGATTTTGTACTTTCCGTATTGATATGGGGGTTACTAAAGCAACGCTAGTGCTCGTAGCTAAGGCAAAGCTGCTTGCCTGGGAGATGTTTTAGAAATGGCCAAAAGAAAGTGAAAGGGGTGGAAAAATGCAAAGGAGGAAATAGGATGGAGAGACTGAAGAGAAGCAGAGGCCAGAGGCCAGTCCACAGCAGGGGTGACCTCTTATCAGAACACAGTGGCCTTCAAGGATGACTACACTGCAATCTCGCTCTCCTTACCTTCTGGTCAAGACACCAGAAAACCCAGGCCCTTGATGACTTTCATCCTCTGTTCCTTTTTTCTGGTGCCAAATAGAATGTGTGTATAAGTATTCAGGAGGCTCCCACACAGTTCTGAAATAGATCTCAATGGGTGCTGAAGTTGGGGATTTCAACATGTAGAACCAGGCAAAGAGGTAGAAGTAAAACATTGGAATGCAAAAGCATCTTGAGGACCACTAAATGCAGATTCCTCACCTGCAAATAGGTTAATGGTGGCTCTGAGAATCTGAGGGCTTCCTCCAGGAAACTCAGTCCTTTGACAATTGGGCTGGAACCCAGTGGGACTCCTGGTCTGGCACATTCTTTATCCCTCATTGACCCAATAGAACAGTCTGGTCACAGAAGAAGCACTACAGGCATCACACTCTTTTAAGGAGAGATTGCATTCAGGAAACACTGACAAATGAACACTTTGACACTAGTACATAGTGGTCTTGCTTCTCCTAACAAACCCCCGTTCTCTCCAGTCAGCTGAGGATGACAGTGGCACTGTGAATACATTGTCATAAGATTGTCATCCTTACCACCTTGGAGCTAAGTTTTGAGTGGCTTTGGAAAGCTTTTTTAACATTTACCCACAGTTCAACTTTCACCTCTGTGTAGCTGTGATACAGAGACCCAGGATTATTACAGTTTCAATTTCATATCACTGTCTGCACTTGATTTATATGATATAATGGAAGAACAATCACCATGCTAGTCTGGCTCCATATATGAAAGAAAAAGTCACCTGGCTTTTCTTTTATGAAACCCTGAGAGATTGTTAGTATCTTTATTCATTTAAACAAAGGTCTGGAGAGGTGCTGCTGACATTTTAAGATTTTGAATTAATGTGTCTTTTTACAATACTCATGCAGATTTATGGATGGCTCTGCTATTTCTGGGTATCATTCACTCTGCATAGTACTCTCATTTTTAGTGTGCATTCTGTGGCCACAGTGGAATGTGTCTCTTTAAGATTGACATATGGTCTAGGCATAGAATTCCAAACTCTCAATATTTCCAAAAGTACTAAACCTTTCGCTGAAAAGTCGGAAATGGAAATGTTTTTCTTGTCATAGTTTCTTACATGACTAACCCTTATTCTATCTTAAGAGCTACTGAGGGTATTAATTTATACTCTTTTTTTCTTGGATATTTTCTTTATTTACATTTCAAATGTTTTCCCCTTTCTAGGTCACCCTTTCTGAAACCCCCCATCCCATCCCCTTCCCCCAGCCTCTGTGAGGGTGCTCCCCCTAATTTATACTCTTATCCCGTGTTTTTGTAGTATAGTATATACTCTAGGAGATAGCATATACACTGTGTGATGGTGTCTCACCCCTGTTCAAAGACCTCTGCTAGCTTTCCATTGTCAGTGAAGTTGAAATCTGTTCCTGCATTCAAGCCTTGTAGAATTTGCTCAACATTTCTTTTCCATCCTCTCCTTGCTTCCTGTAATTGGCACAGCTATTCGTAGTGTCATTGCTTCTGTACTCTCTTCTCTCTGCCTGTAAAACTGCTCCTTCTCTCTGAGTAAGTTTGCTTCATTTATTATGACTTACTGATTAGGGCTTCTTTATCTGAATATCTACCCTTTACTTTTAATTCTGAATATTTATCATTGTCTATTACTTTTTTTTTGGTAGGGAAGAGGACAATTCTGACAGCATTTGACACATATGATCTTGTTTGATGTCCATTTACAGGAGAGAGAAGTTCTCTTTCTTGGGGCATACACTTTGATGTTTGGAAGCAGCCCAGTGGCTTATTATTTTAATTGTACTTTTCTTCATTATACTCAAGTTAGGATCAGATGAATGAAAATGCTAGATGCAAAGTTAGGCTTGTCTCAAACAAACAAGCCTCATGTACATATCTGGCTACTTAGAAGTATTTTGTTCTAGGTAGCCTGGGCACATTGAAAAGGAAAAGAAGCCTGTAAAATAGAGGCTGAAAGGGAGGAGCTCACTAATCCTTTGTCCACACGTATAGCATTTTTTAAATATTGTTTTTAGAACATATTCAATATTTTTGTTTTACTTTTTGAAATTTTTTTTTAAATTCACCCTTCTTTCTGAATATTTAAGAAAAAATTCAAATACTTATGAAGTGGGCTCACACTCTTATACAAGGTAATGAAAGATGGCTACTCTTCACGGGTGTCAACTGTCTATTTTGCCCCAGTCCTCACTCAGTCAGCATGCCACCTGCTTAATCTATCTCCTTGGTCCTTGTGGGAAACTGAGTCTGAGATTCTGGGTACAAGGAGGATGGGGGAATATGAACAAAGAGAGCGGTGATGTCAAGATGTCTAGTCCAGAGCCCAGGCGATCTGCAGAATAGACACGCTGGACACGAAGTTGGAAACACGCTTTTAAACATTTAGATGATGAGAAACTGCAGTCAATGAAGGACAGACAGTAAGGAACTACAAACAGTTGCCTTGTGTTCATTTGTGCTGTCATGAGTAAGTAATTGAAACTGAATAGATCCTTCACTATCTGTGAGGATGTATCAAGAGTGAAAAAGCAAAGGATCCAATGTCCTTACGTTCACTTCACTTTCTAGGATAGCTAGGATCTTCTCAATACTTAGAAAAAACCAGAGTGGAGGGCTGCACTGTCTTGCAGATAAGGAGATAACAGTGATTTACAAAGCTACCAGGATCAGGTGTGACAGTGAGACACAGGAAGAAGGACACCCTTGCTCTGGTTTACCTTCGGGAGGCTTTCTCCCGCCCGCACTGTGAGCCTTGCCTCTCCATTTTCCTTGCAGAGTACCTGTGTACTTGGCCACCAGGGGGCCCTATTGCACCCTTCGCGAAGAATAATCAGCATTGGTGGTCTCATGGGAAATTCTTAAGGACTGGTCCCCCTGAGATCTATTTTTAATGAAGATTGGAAGTATTCCAGCCTTGTCTTTAGAAATAAGAACAGCCAATAGATAAGAAGTAAAACATTTCATGGAAATGTAAAAACAACCAAGGTTAGAGATGAGCTAAAAAGGCTTTGTGGCTTCCTTAGCTATGAACTTATGTCTGCAGTTGTTTCTGTCTCATAGATTTTTCCCTCTCTCCTTCCTTTTCCACCTGGTCTTCCAGTGTGTCCCCACCCCTTCTTCTGTGGACAAATGCCAGGAGGCGGGAGTTAAAGGCAATGTTCACCCTGGAAAGAAGATTGCATTTGTGCTCACCCTGCTCATTTCTGAAGGTGTGGTCCTGTGGGAGGACGGAGTGGGTGTTCTTCGCAGTTCCTCCTCCCACGAACCAGTTCACATTGGGATTCCAGCGGTTCACAAAGCCACAGAGATGGTTTTCCTCAAAGTCACAGTCTGGAGGAAGAGACAGAGATAAACATTTCATGGACCTGCAGTTATACCGGGGTACAACCATACTCACTACATACTCTGGCCTTAGTTATATTCTAAGGGCTCTTTTTCTCAACCATGGACCAGAAATTCAGATATTGCTCAAGAAGAGAGATCCAGTAATGATTCGATGCTCTGCTTCGTCATTGCCCCCCTGAGCCACAGCCCTTTCTCCTATTAGCCACGTGGCTTGCTGCGGGACTCACCATCTCTCTGAATCTGTTTATTGATGTGTAAATTGGAGACAACATTCCCACATCATCGAACTGAGAGCACGGACAGCTTTCAGTACAGAACCAGAGCACATGGTCCATGCTTGATATAAGCTGATGATTTTTGGCAGCCTACTAAATTAATTAATTGGTCAATGTTTTGGTGCTAGGGCCGCATCTCTAAGGTCTTGCATGTGTTCATAGTGCACTTTACCACGGATCTGCGTTCTCAGCTTCAGTATGTCTATTTTAATGTATTATTTTAGGGTTATTCCTCAGTTCTAGACATTTTCTCTACCACCCTTACTGCTCCTTGATGGCCTAGCCCTCCATCTATTTATGGTGAACAAGATTTCCAGAACTCAGGGGCATGTTTCCAAGATGCTAAAAATCCCCCAATTGTCTGATGAATAAGAGTCTACTCAGAGGATGTGGGCGAGCCGCACACCGGACCTAGGGGCCTTTCTGCAACACCTGCCTAGAGATAAAAAAGATCGAAGTAAAATCTCTGTGCTTGGGGATGTTGTCATGTTTCCTGTACATTGTTTCTCACCAACACATTCTTTTAGTGGAAGCAGGGAATTTATAAACCAAATCCGACACTATAATCCTGCAATTATCAAACGAAGGATGATTCCCATCCTGTTCTTCCCTACTGCTCCATCCCTCTTGTTGGGTTACACTAAAGGGAGGTGATGGAGGGTGACATCAGGGTTAGTGCCCATCTTCATCACTGCCAGGTTTACCATGGCGATCTATGACCCTTTACAGAAGGAACAGCCTATACAGAAGTCTTGATCACACAGCCACCATTTCAGTTGTTAGTAATTTTTCCTCCTGTCCTGGCTAGGGAGTGAAGGGTCAAAGATGGTCTTGACCATCTTTGGCTAGCCAGACAACAGGTTATGAGTCATAGCTGGCACTAATTCTGGTCACTGTGCCAGCACCTGCTGGCGTCTTTACTTTGCAAAATTTTGTGGTCTCATTGATGTCAATGGGTTTTCTTCAAATTACAGAGGCTGATCCTGACCTCTACCGCCACACCCCACACCCCACACAGCCACCCTGTTCCCTCCAGAATCCTGGCTGGTACAGATGTCAGTGAGCACTGACAAATTTTAAGATTCCTTTTCAAATTTCCACTGCAGTGTCTGCCAACTAATGCTCAACATCTAGTGCCAAGGGCTGCCACAGAGTGTAATAAAAAGCAAAATCCTTCTCAGTGTGCCAGGCACTAGTCTAAGCTTTTTCTATAAACTCACTTAATCCTCAACATAGCTCCTTGAGATAGATACTGTTAGTAATCCAACTGCACCGAGGGGGAACCAAGAGAAGAGGTGAACACAGAGAAGGGAAGGTTGACAACGTGGCATCCTTTTTTTTTTAAAAAATACAAACCAGAAGCTACCATATATATCACCTGGGGGCAAGAACTGAACATTTCTTGGGTGTCCAGCCTTCTATCAATCACCCTTAACTACTCCACTTCTCCTCAGTCATCACAGGAACCAGCTTCTTTTTGCAGGTGATGAGGACAAGTGTGTGTGTGTGTGTGTGTTAAGGGACTGATCCAGCAGGTGGAGCTCCCCAAGTGTGCTTGATGTTTCCATGTGTGGAGGAGCAGCACTTAGACTACTCAAGGGAAGAGCCCAAATGGAAGTTTTCTGCATCTACAGAAAGTACATTTTTTAGTCTTGTTTTCTTCTTTGCATTAGAGGTATCGGTGAAAGACCAAACATAGAAGCCAGAGCACAGGGTATTTGCATAGGCTCCTTGTTCAAGACCATCTTTGACTCTTCTCTTTGGTTCCGAGTCCTCAGTCTTAATACTGTCACTGCTGAGACATCTCTCAGATCTACTGACATTTTTCTTTTCCACTTTCTGACCCTCACCCTTAGTTTAAAGTCCCCATTCTGTAATCCCTGCAAATCTATGTCTCTTTTAGGATTTTCCTAGGTCCTATGTATCTGTATTTCCTTGTTTCCAGTTCATGGAGACCTGTGTCATCATATGTAAAGCCTCAGCTGGATGCCTGTCCCCTGTAGGCTAACTCTAGCACCTCCCTACCTCATAATTCCAGAAACCCATCTCCCTGCCCTGAGTCCCATCTCTGTAAGAAGCTCCCTGAGGGTTACTGACTGACTGCTCAGCTCTGGGGTTTACACCTGTATGCTCAGCTCCCACAGCCTCTGACCCCAAAGAACCCATTCCTCCCATGTGCACTTTCACAGACACCAGCCTCTCCTTATGTAAAATGTTATGGCCGGTGGCTGATGAGGAATAGTCAGACACCCACGGGCCAGGGGCTGTCCTCTCTTCCTGTCTTCTCAAAACTGCCATGCAGACAATTGATCCTGCCCATACCAGCTAGGATCTAAGTGACAAACGAGACGATCGAGATCATTAAGATAGCAGCAGCAGTGTATCAGAAAAGCAGGTGACAGGATGGATTGTCTGCTCTTCTGGCAAAGGCCACACACACACACACACACACACACACACACACACACACACACACAGAGTTCACAGCAAACCAGCAATTATTTTTATTAGCGCTGGATGAGGTTAGAGAGCATCGCTGAGGGAGAAGTTGCTTCTATGTGTTAACCCAGCCAATTAGAGCAAATGCTAATGAGCTTTTCCGCACTGAAGACTGAGGATCAATGTCCCATCTTCTGGTGACCCTAGCAAAGAACAAATGCTAGCATTTTGCAGCATGCTCCATGACACATTTGGCCTTTAGGATTGATTTGCTGCTTTCTGGCTGTGGACATAGGAAGATATTTGCATTCTGCTGCCGTGATCAAAAAACTCACCAATACAGTAGCCGGCTGTCATCTTGATTTCAAAGAGAGCAATGCTAGCTGTGTTTCCTTGTCCCAGGACACCTTCTATCAAAATCTGTACAACATACAGGGAAAAGGAATCAGGCATAAAAACACTGTGTTTTTTGTCCAATATTTCAGTTCTTAGTCAGGAGCTGTTATTCAGTGTTGTTTATAGCTGCTGAATGAATTTTACTATGGACTGTGTGTGTGTGTGTGCATTTGCACCTATGCACACACGAACACATACATATACCCTGAGGACTTTGACATGAGTGACATCTCCATCAGAAGCCTGGAGTCATGTGTCCTTCAGAGCTATCCTAGCCTCCACATCCCCCTGTGCTTATGGATAGAATTCACATCTGGCCTTGGTTCTCAAATAGCTTTTACTTCCATGGCTTCAGCAGGATATTTTGCAAGCATTATTCAGGCAGATTTGAGTCTGACAAGCATGGGAGGATGGTATGAAAAGGAACTCAGACTCCAGTGTGCCTTTCCTCAGTAGCCACCTGTTGGGGAGACTCCCAACAGACTGGACCAGAGGGAGGTACTCTGTTTTAAAGCTTTTCAAAGAAGAGAGTTGAACCTAGGAATGGAATGGACTAGGAGCAGGGTTCTCCTGGTGGCTCTGGGGTGTTCCCAGTGACACTCTCATGTGTGCTACACTCTAGCTCTGTCCCAGCTCAACTCCACACCCCACCTCTTACATCCTCTACCTTCCTCTCAGAGCATCATGGACAGAACAATTAGCCTCTTCGAAAAGGAAAAGAAACATGCCTGGCAGTAAGGTTCCTCTTTCCAAGGATTTTGGTGTTTCCTTTTATGATAATGCTTTGTTCAAACCTTGAAGCAACAAACGCATTAGGAAGATAACATACCCCACAAACAATGCAGAAGGGTAAAGCGAAATTAGAAATACTCCTGAAGATCCATTCTCACTGAAGAGGTCAACGTAGGCACTGTTTAGAGTCTTAATTTTTTAATAGATGGAGAAAGTCTATGAAGATATTCTCTTAAGGAATGAGCAAATATTAACTCACATTAATTTCCCATGATGTAACTAACTATATTGAATTACTTGTTATAAAACAGTGGTTTTCAACCTGTGGGTTGTAACCTCTTTGGGGGTAGAATCACCCTTTCACTGGGGTTGCCTAAGATCATCAGAAAACACAGATATTTATATTAAACTCATAACAGTAGCAACATTACAGCTAAAAAGTAGCAACAAAAGTAGTTTTATGGTTGGGGAATCACCACATGAGGAATTGTATTAAAGGGTTTAGCATTCAGAAGGTTGAAACCACTGCTCTAAGACTTCATATAGCATAAAGCACATGTCACATGCCTTATATCTTCCTCTTAAACCTCATCTACCTTGAATTTCTTGGAGCTGTTTTGAAGATCCAGACTGGCTATGAGCCAGCTGTCTGAAGGCTCCTTAGTGGACCAAAGCAAGCGATCGAAGCTTTCATCCTCAAATCTCACATAGAGGTTCAGCTGGCTGGGATCTGACACAGATCCTGGAGGTGTGGTTATCTGGTAGACCAGCCGCAAACAATTCCACTCCTCAGCCTGCAAATCAGAACTCAGCAGCACGGCTTTCTCCCCTTGCTTGGCAAAAGAGGTATCCACATAAACATAATGGCCTGAAAGGGAGAGGGTCAAAGACAAGGTATTAGTCTTCTGATGCAGCTTAGAAAAAAGACAACTGTTTGGTTCCATAAATTTGTAGGAAGACAGAGCTTGTATTGTCTTATCCCAGTGGTATTGCCTGAACACTGGATCTCCTGTGAAATGGCCACGTCTACCCGCACCCTGTGGGCCTCATGCATCCCAACACATTTGTAAAGGATATCATATGACAGTCTCAAAGGCTGGACACCTCTACAGAGTTTGACCATAAGGCAGCCACTTCCCCATATGACAACAGGCTGAGGCTGAGACGTGGGCCTCTCAAGAGAGTGGGGTACCCTGCCCAGTTTTCCATCCCTTCAAGTCCTCTGAACTCTGACACAGGCCAATGTTTGGTGCCTTTCAACATCCCACACCAGGTCGATGTAGCACACTGAACTAGGCACCCTGGTCCTCACATGGGTAGGGTGCAGGCTCAGGGCACTGAATCTAGGGAGCAGTGTGAACAGCCTGAACCCAAAAGCCTGAAAACAGGATGACTTGCTGTACTCAACCATCTCCTTCTACAGATCCCCCTCCCCAGAACAAATGATTTAATTTGCATTTAGCTTGTATCATTAGAACAGACTAAATTGATTTAGTTACTCAGCCTGGCTCTTGGGACCTAGCCAGACAAAGTGTAAGCTTTTTTTTTTTTTTAATTTAAGAATTAGCTTTCCTTTTCCCTAGACTCTTTCCTAACCAAATATAAATCTTACAGCTCTGATATCCAAACAGAAAGTGTATGTAAAGTACACTGCATAGGGCGTGGAAAGCAGTGGACACAGCAGGACTACTTCCATTCTGTCTTTGGTTGCTAATTCCTTGTTTTCCCTCCTCTTTCTTTCCTCTGTCTCTTGCTACCTTCCCCCCACTCCCTATTCTCCTGTTTTTTCTATTTCTCTGCCATCATCTTCTGCCTCTGCCTCTATCCCGATAATACGAATGAGTGGTGTTCTGTCAACTGGCCAGGATGTGGAATCACATTCCTATGGAGGATGGGGTGGGCGTGGTGTGGTGAAGCCAAGAACACCAATGTAAGCCTTCCGCACTACTCTGGCTACTTGGACTTCTAGTATAGTGATTTGTTTATTGGAGTTCTGAAGTGGAAGTTGTAGACTGCATATGTCTACATATGGAGTTTCCATATTTGTGCTTGAGTTAACCCATTGCTTTCCATCATGTGACTGCCCACACCACCCCTGGTAGCTTGGATCCCTAACACTGAACTCTTACAAAAAAACTCTGAAACACATATTTTTCTTGATCTCCTTCAGCCCCCTCTTCCCACACTTATTGCCCCAAGTGGCCATCACATCTAGAATCTCTGCATTGGTGGCCAGTTCTGGCAGGCCAGCAGCAGCTCAGCAAAATGATCAGCCTCCATGTAGGACACAGAATTCTATTTTGCTAAGCTGGAAGATTTCAAGATCATGCTTGTCTCCAGCAAGCAATCATCATGTGGGAGCTGCTCATGAGTGACAATAGCTTTGAGAGACATCTCAGGCCATCCATGAAGTAAGTCTGATCCTTACAGCTGTTGCCACCACCAGGTGTTCTGTGTACAGCTAGTCCTCAGGTACCAGGCACTGCCCTAAATGTCTGGTACTCACTCGACATTTATAAGCTGTGGTTCCTACTGGTGATCAATCATGAAACTGAGCTTTAGATACCAAGGGGTTTGTTAGTAAAGATTTGGATCAATGTGATCTCAGAGGATGTGGACATGCCACCCTGTTTTTACTGCTCTTTGTTCAGGACATCTCAGTAGGCAGGAAGTGAAGTGGAGTGTTTTGGTTAGATTTATGTCAATTTGAGTCAAGCTAGTGTCATCTGAGGAGAAGGAACCTCAACCAAGAAAACGCCTCTATCAGTTGACCTGTAGGAAAGCCCATGGGGCATTTTCTTGATTGATGGTTGATGTGGGTGGGCCCAGCCCACTTTGGGCAACACCATCCCTAGGAAGGTTGATCTGGGTGCATAAGAAAACAAACTGAGCAAGCCAGGAGGAGCAAGCCAGGAAGCAGCATGGTGTTTGCTCCAGCTCTTGCTTCCAGGTACTTGTCTTGTGTTCCAGCTCTGACTCTCCTCAGAGATGGTCCTCATCTGAAAGTTGAAAGCAGAAAGAAACCCTTTCATTCCTAAGATACTTTCAGTCATGGTCTTTCTGACACCAATAGAAATACTAACTAAGACAGATGGGGAGGTGCGGAGAGTGCTATTTTTCCTGCAGAAGAGGTGAGAAATGAGACATAAGAGAAGAAAGAAGAAAGTTCTCACTGTGGCTGCCAGCATTCATGAGAAATTCCAAAACTGCTTCTCCAGAGACCCAGCTCTCCTGGGCATTTCCCAGTTTCTCCTGCCTTAGTTCCCTCCTTCCTTTCCATATTCCAGCAGACAAAGCTCAAGACTTGAAGCTGAGGTTTTCAAGTTTGCATCTGGAATCATCCGGAGGGACCACTTCCACTCCAAAGAAATAGGGTTCATTCTGTAAGCTCCCTTTGCTTATCACAGAAAGTTCCTTTAGCATGTTTAAGGGGGATGAGATGGTTCTAAGTAGAACTCAAATGTCACTGAATGTGTGTAATAGCTGGTTCACAACACCCAACAATTGGTGATACCTGTCCTTTTGGGTGAGGGTGGTTATAAAGCCTGTGTTGAACTGGGCACACCGATGCACACCTCTAATTCCTGATACATGAAGGATTAGGCAGGAGGATGACTTCATCTCAATAAAGAAAATATGTTGTAGTGGGTGGTGGTTAGCATAGGGCTCCACAACTGGCTAAGTTCCAAGAATAAGAGATTGCAAAATTCCCAGTCCTAAAAAGAACATATGTACCAAACTTTCTTCCCTTCCAAGGTTCAGGGATCATTGTAGAAGAAGGAATAGAAAGAGTGTAAGAGTCAGACAGAGGAGGTGGATGGTTCCAAGGAAGCATTATCCTCTGGACACAGCTGGACAGATGTGCATATGTACTCTCAGCGGTTGCAATAACATGCCCAAAACTTGTGCAAGCCTAAGCCAGACCAAATCCCAGTATGGAGCAAGGAGTTGTGTATACAATCCTTCTCCTAGTCATCGAGTGGTCAGCAGTTATATTAGCTGTAGGGAGAGGGTGAGATAATTTTCTCCAAAATAGCCCTTGGTAAACCTATCATTTTCCCATGGAAGACTACCTTCCCCCCAGTCTATCTAGCTATTCTTTCTCGATTTGCATTTCCTTGTAAGCATATTCTAATGATTGCTTTTTAAGAGCCTTTGAAGCATACACTGCATTATTCAAAACACTTTGATATCAAATTGTATGATAAAAGTTGGTGCTGTTTATTGAGTGATTTTTAATATGTCATCCATAAATACTGATTGTTTCAAAATATTGAGATTCTGCATCTCCAGTTCAGTTCTGGGTCACGTTGTATGAATATGTCTACTGATTGTATCAGAGTGTGCTCTCAGGCTTATCTACCCAGCAGAGCAATGCATTCTCCTAGCTTAATTTAACCAACTCAAATGTTCCTACCTTATCTACCACTGCCTAGTCTAAGATCACTGCTCTGAATCTTTGAGTCCACTTTTCATACCCAGCCTGGATCCAGCCTCAGGATCTTTCCAAACGCAGAGCCCCATGGAACTGTTGCTAATTAGGTTGAGTGGACCCTTGGACTGAAGCTGATTGTAACCGCTACTTGGATTTTCAAAGCAATACTGTATTTTGTGGTCATGCTACAGATGAATTAAACTAGAAGGAACACGATATATTTAGAGGAGATTTGTGAAATCAAATATAGAATGAGCAAGAGATGACTATAAAGTGGCTTCTCTGTGCCATAACTAGTAAAATTCTTGTAGAGCTCACTTTATTAAAGAGAATCATACCACAGAGGGAAACAATGCCCATGATTTTTTCCACACCGGTTAGACTGACATTAGGATTCTAACTTTACATAGAATTCACTCATCATAGAATCTCCCCTTTTAATACAATTCAATGATTTTCCATGTATTCACAAAGTTGTACAACCATCTCATTGTTGGATTCTAGAACATTCGTGCCATCCAAACCAAATTTCTAAACTCATTCGCAGTCATTCTTCATTCTCCTCTCATCAACCTCTGGTGACTACAGTCTAAGAATCTATATAATTTGCCTTTTCTGGGAGTGGCTTGTAAGTAGAGTCTCACAGTATGCCTATGGCTAGCATTGTCCCTCAGATGTCTTCAAGGTTCACCTGTGTTAGAACGTCATTCCTTCTTAAGATGAAGTCCCATTTTGCATCCTGCAGTCACCAGCTGACAGATGTTTTGGCTATTCTATCTTCTTGTTATGATGAGCGGGGAAGCTATTATGAGAACGCAGATGAGTTTTCAGTAGATGAACATTCAAGTCTCTCACTGATGAGACCCTTATTCACTGATTGTTAGCTCATATGGTAACTCTATTTTTAGCCTTTTGAGGAACTTCCAGAAATTCTCCTATGGATAGTGTTTGCATCCTAGCCACAATGTATTCATCCTATTCTTTACCTATAGATAGAACTACCTATACCTGGTATTGTCTATCATTTTTATTAGAGTCATCCTAGTAAATAATAATGTGGTATCTGAGTATGCCTCTGTCTCGTGTTTATCTAATGATTTATGATGCAAAACACTTTTCCTGTGTCTGTTGGCCACTTATATGCAAACAAATATATTCAAATTCTTTGCCCATTTTTAAAAAATGGATTATTTGGGGCTGGAGAGATGGATTAGCAGTTAAGAACATTGGGTGCTCTTCCAGAGGTCCTGAGTTCAATTTCCAGCAATTATATGTGGGCTCACAACCATCTATAAAGGAACCTGATGTCTTCTGGTATGCAGATGTACCTGCAGAAGACCGCTCATACATTAAAAAAATACACAATACATAAATAAATAAATAAATAAATAAATAAATAAATAAATAAATAAATAGGATGGGCTATTTGTCATTTATTATTGAGTTACAAGTCCTTTAGTTGTTGCGGAGAGTGGGAAGTTTGCACTACATTCTTACTTTCTTTAGGTTTGGAGCAGGGTAAGGGGTTTGTTCAGCTGGCAGATCAGCTGCGCATGTTCAACGATGCTGTGAGAACAATCTCCTCTCACTTTCCTTTATTTAAAGCTATACTTTTGATGTTAAATCTGACAGCTGTAAGAGGCTCCTCTTTTCCTCCATCCTCAGCAGTTCCTCATCTCACAGCTGGATCCCACCTAGTGTTATGTGATGACAAGGCCAGCTTACTCCTGGGAGGGAGGTGGACCTGACAGAAGTGCCCGCACTCCTCTTCTGCTGAGCTCTTAAGGTTCTTCATCTGTATTCATATTCATTTTTAAAATAAATTTTAAGTTTAAATATAATTACATCACTTCTCTCCTCTTTCCTTCATTCAGTCCCTCCCATGTCGTCTCCCTCTACCCTTCCTGTGCTTCTCCATTCTAGACCTGATAGCTTCCTTTTCTCTGATTATTATTGTTGCACATACATGTGCACAGACATTTACATGCAACCTACAGAGTCCATTTTTGTTATGTGTGTATACATTTTTTTGTTGTTGATGGCTTCTTCCACAAGGTTGTAGTCTAGCCCCTGAATCCAGACTACGATATTCTTCCCTGCCTTCCTGATGCCGTTTCCCCTCTGGATCTCGGCCAGCCTAAGAAACGGTATAGTGTGGTCAAGTGGAGCTGGCATGTCAGCCAGAGCTGGCTCAGACTCTAGCCACACTATTTAGAAACCCTGTCATTTTGGGCAAGTTAATTATAGTATTTGAGATTCACTTTCTCCATTGGTAAGATGGGAATTTTAAAAACCCACTGATTTTGTAGCATTTTAAAGAAGATTCAATAGAAGCATATCGTATAGCAATTAGCATCTTGTAGAACTCCTAATAAATGTTAGTGCTTATGTTTCTAATTACCCAGTCGGTATAATCTTTTGAATGCCTGGCAATCTCACTGTTGCCTTATGCTGGAACTCTTGGATATTCTATTCTACTATTTATTTATTTATTTATTTATTTATTTATTTTTTATTTATTGTGTACTTTTCTTTAATATATGAGTGATCTTCTGCAGCTCTATTTTACTGCTACAGTGACCTACCCTTCTGATTTAGTATCAACTCCTCCACTGTACAGATGACACCTTCTGCCCTTCATCTATGAAGATGACAGCTTCATCCATTTGGACTATTGCTTCTCTGCTACTGGGTGCACAGCCTTTTGTCATGCCTAACTTCTTCCTAACTTGTCATCCCATTGCCCAATGATACTTTGCATTAAGTAGTCATCTCTGGAACCAGCAGCTGAGCAAAGCGTTCTGCAGAGCAGTGCATCCAAACCAAGTGGCAAGCATTCCTCTCTACAAAGGACCAGATTCCTATTGTGGAGACAGGCTCTTCCAAAGGCTTGTATCCTAATGATGTATAAGCCATAAACTTACACTTGAAAGAACTCTGATTTTTTGGTCTACCAAAGGCTTATCAAAAAGAAAATAGTTGGATATATGGAAACTGCTAAGAATAGTTTAGAGCATGCACTGGTCTTGCAATGGACCTGAGTTCTGTTCCTAGCAATCATACTGGGCAGCACACAGCTGCCTGTAACTCCAGTTCAAGGAGGTCTGATACCTCTGGCCTTTTTGGGTACCTGCAATCATTTGGACATTGGCCAATACACATAACTAAAAATAAACAGTTGATTATTTGAAAATAATTGGAATAACACTCTTCAAATGTCAAAGGAGCTCTAGTAAACAGTTGAGTATTAGTATATAGTTTTCTCAACCAGATTCAAAATCATCGATAAATCTACTGATTACTTCTAGAAAAAAATATTGTTTGAAATTCTCTAGCACAAATACCTGTCATTTTCATATTCTTTCTTGTTTGAGGTTTCCAATTTTCTGGAGTGTTACACTGTTATTATTTTTTTTAAATTACAATTTTAGTAATAGAAAAATGAGCAGAGCTTTTAAGAGTTCTTAAATTATCTATTAAGAAACAGATTCAGCTGAGCATAGTGGCAGACCTGCTGCTCGGAGGCAGAAGTAAGGGAGCACAAGTTCAAGGCCAGCTGTAGGAAGTTCAGTGGTAAAGTGATTGCACAATATGCACAAGCAAGGTCCTGTGCTTAATCCCCACTATGAAAGAGGTGGGGAGAGGGAGGGGAAGGAGGGGAGGGAGGGGGAGTGGGAGGGAAGGGGAAAGAAAAAAGGGAGAGCACTGATATTTGTTATTCAGCAGATTCTTCATCTTTATTCTTGTATCTTATTCCTATCAGATCATCCTATGAAGCAGAACCAGAGATTCACGAAACTTAATCCATCATCTCAAGCTCACAGCCAGGAAGACAAGACGTGGCTCACAGTGCATGCCCTTTCCTCGTAACGTGCTGACTCCAAATACTTTCTTCTCTACCACATTTGTTATCTTTTATTTTCACAGTTATAGCCACCATCCTATAAGAAGAGAAGCTTATCTTTCATCACAGTGACTTATATCCTTGGCAAGAAGTAGGTATTTCTGCTGTGAGCAAAATTTTATTCTTTTTCTTTATATTAGTATCCACTGGGAGCAGATGCTTCTGTGTGGGAGCTTTTTGAGACCTCTCTATTAGTATCATTCCTTCTGGGGACACAACCACTAGGTTTAAGCACATTGCCTCTAATACTGAAGGTCCTCAACACATCAAGGTTTCTAACATTTACATGTCTTACAGCTGGTCTATAGCAGTGTACTGTGTTTTATGGTTGGTCTGTGCAATAGTTTGTCATGTCTGACAGTTGACCTATACTAGTGTGTCTTCCTTCCTCATTCAGGAAAGATGTTGACAAATTATGGACTCACTGAATCTAACCAAAGATATTTCCGGCTGCATTCTAATTATCAGAGACGCTCTGGTTCTGAAGACCTCTCAACCCCAAAGGAAATAGCCCTGGAGATATGACAGCAAGGGCATGAAGGTTTACAGAGCCACTCTACAAAGGGCTATCACTGGCAGCCCAGACACCAAGAAAAAGGTCACAGGGTAAATCTTTGGTGTCATTCATTTTCACAAAGGATTTATGGTTTGTTAGTGGCTGGACAATACAGTGCTCCACACTAGCTGATAAAAATCAGTCCAGTAGGCTTCCAGGCCCCTGTTGGATAGAAAGGGTCACTCGACCGGGTATTCATGGCTTCACAACCCTTTTCAGTATGTTTTCAATGGTAATGGTTTCTCTGTTCTACTGCTGCCATCTGAGGTCCCTAATAATGATACATGTCCTAGAGGCTTCTCTTTCTGAATCAGTGAAAGTACATGAAACCCTTGGCTCTAGATTTCTTTTTGTTCAGAGAATGAGATTTAGGAGGTATTAACTTAGACCCAACTGTCCAGAGAAAGCAGTGTTCTGAGGATGTCGCTTTGAACTGCCTCCTTGATAGGCAGCCCACTCCTAAAGTGTAACGGGAAAGGTGGTCTATAATTGAGAAAGAGGGAACAAACTTTGCAGCTCTATTTGGATCTTCATTGCTACGAAACTCCTTCCAGAATAAAATCTAGTATGGCAAACTGCTCTCATGTGGGAAACTTCAAATACTGTTTTAAAGCAGGAAAAAGAGGAACCTGCATTTAAAGAGCAACACAAATTACAGTGCACACATTCCCCTTTGAGCCCAACTCACAGGGCTATGGCAGGGTGTATCCTCTCTCTGTAGAAATGGACTTTGCAGTGTTCGTTTACCCTTTATTAAACTCTAACCTAAATAGAGCCAAACGTACAACTCGAACTCTGCATGATGATCTTGTCTGTATATTTCCCTTTCCAGGCAGTCTTTGCTAGCCTCCACCTACATTATGGGATATGTCTTCCAAGTTCTTTTAGCACCTGTTAGATTCATTTATTTGTCTAGTTCCTTGTCTACCATCCTTATTAGAGTTTCCCATATTTAAGGGCACACAGCATATCTGCTTAGCTCTTAGCAGGTTTACATTCTCTATTTTTAAATGAATGAATAAATTCCCTCCTGGCAGTGGGTTCTCTTCACTGTTTTTTTTTTTATATATATAAAGGCTCATTAAAATTACTTTCACTATGGAGATTTCTCATTAGTTTCTATTCCTATAATAATTACTCACTGTTATTCCTAAATCTCACTCCAGGAAATATGACATTTAATGGCAGCTAATATCTTCAGTAGTGACTCATGCCACACTTAACTACCATAACATATGTCCCTACTGTTAATATTTTTTGAAGCACCAACCCCACAAGACGTTGAGATATGCAAAGAAGTGTTAAAAAACACAATTCCTTGCCTTCCTGGAATGCGAGGTTTGTGAGAAGCATTCAGAAGACATTCCAACGTGCGATATTTCCACATTAAAGAGAGCCATGTTTTTAAATTAAATTAAATTTAATTTAATTTTACTTTTTAATTAAACTCCTCATTTGGAGGCATTACAAAGGACTGAGATCAGCACTCCCTGGAGCAGTCACTGCACAGCTGTCTCTAAGGGCATTCCCCCTGACATCAGGAAAACTTCTTATTGTAGCTAACACTGCAAAACGTTGTGTCAAAAGATTACAGAAGGTTAGGAGGTTAAGGAGACTTCCAGCAGCAATCTCCAATGTAAACAGTGGCCAACACTGGAAATCGCCACTCAGATGTCTGTCTGCACTTTTTCTTTAGGGCTATGCAGGGTGTGGTTTAAGCCCTGTTGACCTCAGAGGCCTTTCTGGAAGAGAAGTTTACCTTAGCAACTACCAACAGGAAAGCGAGTGATGAACTCGTGGGGTAAGGTCATGAGGCTGTTGAAAAGGGAACACAGCTTTACAAAGCTTGAGCAAGTAAAAAAAAAAAAAAAGCCTTCATTAAATGAGAGTGTTGCCCCATTAGATACCAGCTCTTGGAATATTTTCTAAAGCATACTCCTCACATATACTGACATGCTTCTCTATTTAACATAAAAGAGATAGGCCTGGTGTCACAGTCCTCTAATCCCAGCAGCAAGGAGACTGAGTCAGGGAGATTGTGAGTTCAAGGTCAGCCTGATCTCTCTAGAAGATCTTCTGGCTGGAAGAGAAAACAGTGAAATAAAGAAAAACAAAATAAATGTGGACAGTGATGATGTCAAGCACAATGGGTAACTGGCCTCACCACCAGTCTCATAAGTCCATTGGGAAGGGAAAAGGCATCCTGCTTCCATGAGAAATGTGTTCTTTATTAAGACAGGAGGCTCGAGCTCTGTGTAACTGTGCTGCCTAATGACACTGCTCAGAGCACAGCTGAGTGTTTTTGCTCATGAGTTATGTAAGAGGGTTTGTCAAATGAAGTGATGCACATTTCAGCTTCATTCAGACCAGAAGAAAATGTGCATGTCTGTGAAGGCTTCACTGTGGTGTGTATAAACAAATATATCTGAATATACATATGTATATGTATGTGTATATTGGCACATACCTATCTGCCTATTAAAATATTTACATTTTCTTGTTTCTGCATCATATATACTATAAAAATAATAGTAAAAAGGGACAAGAAGAATATTCTATTTTAAAAAATAAACAGATATCAACACATTTCATTTTGATGTACTGTATAGAAGGTGAAAGATAGAATATACAGGGCTTGAAGAAGGGTCAGTGGGTAAAATGTTTGCATACAAGCATGAGGACCAGGATTCAAATTCCCAGAACCCATATAAAAGTGTGGAGCAGAAGTACATGTCTGTAATCTAGTGCTTCTGCAGTAACATGGAAGACAGGAGAACACCTGGGACCTGGGACTTTGCATGCCAGTTAGCCTGACATATGTGATAGGAACATTAACAACAACAACGAAACCTTGTCTGAAACCAATACCTAAGGTTGTCCTCTGACCTTCACACATGTGCAGTGGGACCTGTGCAAGTCTGCACATAACACACATGAATACACATATATCCACATACATGCACATACATCATACACACACACACATATACACACACATACACACAAGAAGATACAATATTCAGTTGTAGAAGCATAATATTAGAAAAAAGAGAAGAGAGAGAACCCCCATAATATCTGTAAAATGAGCATTTTGCTCTGCAATAGTTGTTTTAAAAGTTTTTAAAAGTGCAAGTAAATGCAGTAGTCCGTTGATTGGCGGAGCAATCAAGAGCAGCTGCGACGGCCGGCGGAGCACAGTTTTATACAGACCTTTGCTGTTTAGCACAGTTTCATCCATGAATTTTGTTTCCTCCTGAACCCCTGGACTAGGGTGTCTGGACCTCGTTATGGTTGGGAAACCTCTATCTAGGTAAATCCGATCTTTTCTAAACTAGAGGCTTAGCACTGCATCCTGTGCCTAGGTCTTATTTGTTTCTAATTGGCGCAGTTTGTTGGATATTTGGTTGAGGACAGGAAACTCTGCTCTGTGTGCCCATGTACACTCTACCTTATGAAACAGTCTGTATCCACCAGCCTTCAACCCTATACACATCAGCTTCCCTGAAGGAGACACACTCTGCAGGACACACAGACACCTGCTAAGTGATTCTGAAGTGGCAGCTGCAGAAGGGTTCTTTTCAAGCGTTTGCTTTCCCCATTAGAGCTTAAGTGCACCATACATTCAAGTATGGCTAACTGAATTTGTTCTATTTACCTCTCGCTTCAAGGTGTGGCACTAGTAAGTGTTTGATAAGTTAAGTAAGCAGCAGACTCGTCTACACATCTCAGTATAAGAGGACAAACAACGAGAAGGAAATTCTTGTTGTGTTTTATATAGTATGTTCCATATTTCAGAAGCACTGCTTGCTCTCTGTGAAGAGAAATATGTGGGCAGGTATGTATCTAAGGTTTCTAAGAAACCAAAATAGAAATGGAAGAAATCATGGTTCAGTAAGTGGTTTGAATTTTGATACCAACACACTGACAGAAACTTCTGACTCAGTTTTAGAGACTTAACTATTTACAAATCACTGGAGCCAGCTTGAGCCACTCTCATCGACCCCGTGAAAAAGCTGGACACTTTTGTTTCTCATTTGATGAACTGCAGAAGCCTGGCTTGGATACTGTATTCCACCTAATGAGCACAGGGCTCCAGATACACTCAGATGGCCAGACAGAGCAGTCGGAACTATTGATGCATGTTCTAAATATTGCAGGGCACACACTGACCTTAAAGAAACTTTGTTTGTTACTTATTTGTAATTCTGATTTAACAGGACATCCTGCAACCCTTGGTCTTAGGCTGATTTTTTTTGAATAAGCCAAATCAGCGTGTATGTGTGCTTATGTGTGTGTGTGTAAGCACACATATTTGCATCATGCCTGTGTGTAAGGAATTGCAGCAGTGCTGTCTTTCACACTTTATATGGATTCAGTGGCTGATTACTTATAAAATAACTAATACAAAGTAGTACACAGTTTAAAATATAAGTCAACCTATGAAACTTCTTACCCCGGAATTCTGGGACATTATTTTTATAATGTGCTTGCTTACATGCAAATACAGAACCTTTGTAGTGGCTTGAATGAGAATGCCCACCCCCCCCCAGCTTAGATGTTGAACACTTTCTCCCCAGGTGGTAATTTAATTATTTAATTACAAATAATTAAACACCGTTCTGTGCCATTTTCTCTGACTATACTTTAGAGACTTTATTATCTTTCATCCATTATCTATAGATCTATCTAACTATTTATCTGTCTTTGTTTTTTCCAGTGCTGCAGATGAAACCCAGCACATTCTATCACCTGGATCTGTCTCAGTTTGCTTCAGGGTCGAGCCAGAATAAGACTCACATCCTAAGGCCTCACTACAGAGAGCAAGGAAGGGGAGATGAAAGGGGCCACAGGTTCAGTCCACTTGAACTGTTAGCACCCACAGTGACTCTCAAATGCGAAACTTCACAAAAAGAATTGAGGGCTAATGTAGGTCTACCATGGAGCTCGCCGTAACCTGTATTTCCAATTCCTGCGTAACTTTTCCTCTTACTAGAAGCATCATATTTAATTAATTGTTGCCCAGTGAAGAACATATTCTCATGGCATTTGCATTTAAAAACAATATGGTGATATCTTGTATCTATGATTAAGTACAGACTTCAGAGTAGGTACAGCCATGGGAGAAAGCTCTAGAGATGGCATGGCAGAATTAAATGAGACAGAAATTCACACTTTGCTGTTATCGAGGCTCCTTCTTGAAGTTGTGTCGATTCTTTTTCCAGTGGCAATATGTGGGAACATTTCTGCTATTCATATCAGTTTTGGCCCTCAGCAGAATGATAGGGCTTTGTCTGACAGATAAAAATACCATTTTATTGAAGCCATCACATGATATCTTTACAGGTAGAAAAGCCACTGATAATTGGTATTCCCGCTGTATGGTATTCTTGACTTATTTTGCCAGTGGGCATTAAGTCCTTCAGTATTATTTACAGAAATTCTTATTAAGGATATTAATTCAATATTTCTATGGGTATTATAATGGTCTCAAGTACGTCATTTGTCCATAGATCAATGTTGTATTGCAGAGCTTGAGTTTTGAAAATATTTAAATAAATACTTAAATAAGTAAACAATATTTGAGTAAACGTATGACACACCAAGGTTAGGAAAAGACACACATGATTGTTGTGGTGGCTGAAATATCTACTGTTTGTGGAAGGACTTTTTAAGTTTATGATATAATCAAGTTTATGACAATCATTTCCTTCTTGTTCAAATAAGCCCAGCAGGACTATGAGGAAGGTACAATTGAGTCACTGTAATAGCAATTCCTGTGATCCAGGATCCAATGGTCTCCTGAAATAATTACCAGACCCCATGAAGCTTGTCTTTGTCGCCTTTGCAGCCTTTCAGCCACTCATTCTTTGCTTGACACTGCACTTTTTCCCTGGCCTCTCCCTGCCCCCCATCTCTCTCCTGTCTTCCCCACATTTCTGTGCACACTCTAGAGAAGTGAATATTTGTAATTTCTCAGATTCTCCTGCCAATCCCTACTGGGATGTAAACCAAATAGTCATCCAGACTTTTGGAATGCAAATATAATTTTCTAAGATATGAAGATTCAAATACATATAAAATCTGGGCTCTTAGAATGAATCAATATGTTGAGGGGATGCTTGCAGAACTGAATCAAGTCAGAAGCTTCATGTTCTGTCTGTTTCTGGGTGTCCTGAGTTGGATCACAACATGACCTCACAGGGATGTAAGTGAATATTGAATATGATGCATACACCTAGTACACTACTTGGTGGAGGGTAGGTTCTCAACAAAACAGGAGCTTAGCTTTCATGTTTGTCAAGTCATTATAATGCTATTCTACTGATGTATTTTACTGAGTTTCCTGCAATTCTTTACTACCTTCAGGATCTTGGGTCTCTTGGTACCATGGTACTGTTACTAGTAATCTCGCTCTAATTGTATCCATCCAGTATTCACCCAAGGATAGCTATGTGACTCAGGCTTGGATAATCAGATTCAAGCCCTTTTGCTAAAGTGATTGGCCCTGAGATAAAATCACATGACCAATCCAGGTAAATGTGGCTTGTGGAAAGGAATTTTAAGTTTCTAGGACAGAGCAGTTTTCTTTCTATAATTGACTATCAGCCATATGAAGTTTGGCTGCCTCCACATGCTGGAGACCATGGGGAAGATCCCCTGGGGATGAAGACAGCACCATAGAAGACAGTATAGAGAGACCTGAAGAAGGAAATCAAGCTAGATAACATTTAGTTTGATAGTTTGATATCAACTATAGTTGACAGTTTGATACCATCTTTAATCTTCTACATGAAATTGAAGCCAGGTCTTACCAAGCTTTTGATTTATGTTTAATGATAAATTCTTTGTTCAGTTTACACCAGAAAAAATTATATTTGGAGAAAGAAAAAAGAGCTTTGTTAACACAGATGTTAACAAGATGTTTGTTAACAAAGATGTGATGCAGACTTCACACAATGAAACAGAAGAAGAGAGACAGTTGTTGTGGACTGGGTTATGGAAGATGGCTTCCATCTTCCTTTTGCCCACACCTAGCTATGTGAGTTTGAGCAGTGGGTTACAAACAAGCCTCAGTGTTCTTTCTGGAAAGTAAAGGAACTGTGGAGTCAGTGGTTCTTGGCCAGAGAGTGGACCTCAAATGGTAGGATAGGATAGTAATAGATACCCAGGTTCCTAGATGTCTGGTCTCTGCGACTGGCTCTCCTCTTATCTGTATTGTATTCAGCCCATCTTAGGAAGTTCTGATGGAAAGATGCATCCTGCTATTAAAATGGGCTAGCTGACCATGCCAATTCTGTTGATACTGGGTCTAAGTTGAATCAAAGCTCAGCTGGAATCCAGTAGGAATGTCGTGTCTTCTTAATACTTTGCACTCTATCTTGGGAGTTGATCAGAAGCAGAGGTCAAGAATGTGGTCCCTAGAGGGTTTATTAACTTTCCACAGACAGAAAAAAAATGTTAATGGCTATGATATGTGTCATTAATCTTGAAAACTGCAAGTCATTGGTCACACAAGGACTGGGGACAGAGTAAAAACAATTCTGCAGAGTCATTAGCTCTATCTTAGATGCCAACATTACCTCTGGCTATGCTCAGAGGACTGGAAACTGTTCTCTGCTAAAAGTTTCCTTTCCTTTTCCATTTCCCTTTCACTTCCTCTTTCCTTCTCTTCTCTCCTCCCCTCTCTTTTGTTTAAGAAAGGGTCTTCAATCAACTCCTAACACAGAGTAGGAAATCTTGCTGACATGTATCCCAGATTGGCAAAAACGTGTCCTCTTGTCTCTGTCTCCCAGGTGCTGAGATTAGGAGCGTGTCACTCTCAGCAGTGTTCCCCTTTTCTTTCTCACAGTAGAATGATCACTGTAAACAAAGCCCAGGAAACAGGCACCCACACCCTCAGCTGTAGAGAATTTGATATGTAGCTACTGTGCTCTAAGTGCACATACATTTACTTTTTTCTTATGGACAATGTAGATATTGTAGTGGTAATTTTTATGAATGCATACAAAAACATTTTCCTATAATATAAAGTATTATAACTACATAAAACCTAAACATTAAGGAAAATTTTGTACTGAATATGAATCTTAAAAGAAAAGGAGTATCTTGAAAAATAAAACTTAATACTAATTGCCAGACTGTGTCACCCGTTGCTATAGTTTAAATAATTTCATAGTTAAATTTTAGGTAAAAATTGCAAAAGGTCTGATGTCTGCATAGCAAATGTATGTTTTAAGAATATTTATCTTGCCAATGGTAGCTGAATACTTAACTTACTCTAACAAGCATGCTGTCTTAATGACAATATATAATTAGGCAATTTATACAAATACAAAATAAAAACACCATACTCTTGAGGTTTAACTTCTCTTGGTGATTGTTTTCTGATTTCCACCATCTTGCTGATGTGGGACATAGATACAAAAATCTTGGATCAGAGAGATGTGATCAATCTTAGGAGAAGGCAGTAGTTGTCAGATGAGGCAGAGTTAAGACAAGACAGAGGCAGATCATAAGTGGTGACATATGCTTTTTTATTCCAGGACTTTAGAAACAGAAGCAGGTAGATCTCTGTAAGTAATTTCAAGTCAGCACAATCTACATTGTGAGCTCCAGGCTAGCCAGAGCTACATAGTAAGACCTGGACTTTAAAAAGGGACTTTTGGGAGTAGGTAGAAGCAGACAACTAACAAGCTGAAGGAAATTTAAGAAAGCCCCAGAAAACATCTCACGATTCAGAAGCCAGTGGAGGTCTGAATGTCTGAGAAGATCCAGATTGGGGAATACAGATAGCTTTAGGATGAAATCTAACAGTAGAGAGAAGCTTAAGATAGACATACCAATGCTAGGACAGGAGATACAGAGAAGACCAGCTTCAGACAGCACCTTGGATAGCTCCCTCAGCACTGGGTTCTTTGACAAAGCCAACAATAAGAAAGGATTTTTATCCTCTAAGTCATGGCCTTTGCAGAGAGCACCACCCTTCAATGGAACAATGTGAACGACATGATCCCTGGGACTTTCACAGTGATCCATGGCAGGGCCTGACAGAGCCCTGAAGAGCAGATCATCCTCTGAGGATACTGGATCTTTGGTGCTGGTGGTGATGGAAGGGAGTATGATATAGAACAAAATAGATCTTTGTAGACATTACAAAGTTCTATCATGAAACAACTTTAATACATTGTTTTGATTTGTGGCTCAAGCTTTGAGGTCCATCTTCCTTCCAAGTGCTGAGATTAAAGATGTGCCAGAAGATACCAGAGGAACAGCTTTCCTTCTCATTACTATAACTTCACATAGAGTAAAGTTTATTTTACATAAAGTTCTGCACATGCCTTTTGTGTAGGCATCAGGCTTTCCCTAGAACTAGGCAGACACTTTCAAAGTGGAGACTGCTCCCTTCCTATGCTTGTCACTAAAGATGCTCTCAGACTTCTGAGATCAAAGTAATATTCTACTCACGAAGTCCTCTGGCTGTGTTTGCTGATGGTGTCAGGGGATCACAGCAAAAATTTTGAAAATCAGACTCATTCCAAATGGCGTATTCACTGAATTGAGGGCATGGTACTTGGGTCATTATTCAAAACAGAAGACCTTTGAATAGCATCAGTGTTTGAAAGGAATTAGGTAGATGAGGAGAAAACCCCACACTTTAAGTAAAGGCTGAGCAAGGGACAATATGGCACCAGAGACAAAAATCAGTGTTAACATAAAACTTTCCAGCATGAGCTGTGGCTCCGTGGAGCCAGAGCTGTGATAGTTGCTCATTCAACAGCATTGACAGAGCAGCTACTCTGTGCCAGTGACTGTTTCAGACTTTAGAAACATAGCTGTAAACAAAACAGTTTGTTTGAAGCGTTATTTATGCTTTTCTGGCAATCTGAAGTTAGGTCACTTTTCATAGAGCTTGCTGGGGGTAATGGGCAGGATATAATATTAGGCGGAGACAAAATCATACATGAAGTTGTCTAACCTGGCAGGGCAGGACAGGAATAGAATGCAAAAAGCCTGAGTCGATATCAACACGAATGTCCCACTTTACAAAAACCAGTTGCCAGCATAGAAACGGAGAATTACCAACAGATGGTCCCCTGTGGTATTTGGGGACCAAATAGGACTATGTAACACAGTGGTAGCCAGTTGGATGTCTTTAAGGTCATGAAACAATAATCTTAGACAAAAGCTGAGAAGCTATTTAGTCCAAGTCCTTCTCTAGATTGCTTTGAAGCCTGTTAATTAGGATGTGGTACAGCTAGAGAGAACCTACTCATTTGCACTAGAATGGACACAAGATGCTTCTCTGCCTGACTTTCACATTTTAATTGTGTCTGGCTGAGGCATCTCCTCAGTAATATCATCGAATTGGCCCCCAGCAATGAATGAAAACCTGCTGTGCCTCAGAGTAATTGTTTTTGTTTTCTTCCGTGGTCTGGTAGATAGGGCTTTGATTTACGGCAAAGATTCAGGACAAGGGAAAAGTTCGAGAAGGATTGGTGGGGATTGGTTCAAATGTTTTCTCTTAATTTGGTTCCCCAAATCACACAGGAATCTGTGTCCAGATGCTGAGGGTCCCTCTTCACAGTTGGTTTTTGATTGGCCAATAAAGTTACTAACAGCCAATGGCTGGGCAGGGAGATAGAGGTGGGACTTTTAGATTTCCCAGACAAGGGACAAAGGGAGGAAGAAGGAGCAGAAACACCATGATGGGAAAGCAGAGAGATCAGACTGAAGAGCTGCAGGAGAGAAAGCATATATCCATGTAAGAGTCAGGAAGCAGCCCCAGGGGCCACTTCCCTGCTTGGGTCTGGGGTAGCAAAAATGAAATATAGATTTAGCAAGTATTAACTCAAGAATATTGGAGGGGTGTGTGTTAGCCACGTGGAGGTTCAGGAGTGGTTTAGTCATTGAGCTTGTTAAGGCCTATCAAAATATAAAGGTTGTGTGTGTGTGTGTGTTGCTTGTTTGTGTGTGTCTTTTCATTCTCTGGTGGGTGGCAAGAAGTACTATCACCCACTGGGAGCTCAGAGCAGTTTAACAGATTACCGTTACAAGGATGGAGAAAGGCATCCAGATGCAGGGATGACTGTCATCCTTGTCTCTAGTTGCTTCTGTCATATGATTGATAGAACAGCTGTGAGTAACCTAACAGGAGGAACTTGTTTTGTCTTAACGGACAGAATATATCTATTCAAGAAGAGTTTCACAGACTATGTCACCCTTTCATCTGTTGTTTTGATTATAGACTAAGAAACATTCTAGAAGGAAAATGTGAGATGAGAACTGCTTTCTAGAAGAAAATCAGTTCAAAACAGATAACATCTAATAAAGCAAAAATTAGAAGGTCCCACAGATAAACACTTTGAAATAAGGATGCTGAGTTACTGCTAAGTGGTTGAGGGTACAATTTGAATATACAGGGAGAGGACTGCTGGGAGAGAAAGCCAGTGCTCATACCTGAAAAGAACACTTCTCTTTCTCTTTCCATTTTCTAAAGCTGCTCATAATGGCCATTCTGACCTCTGACCTTCTGATTTTACTCACAGAACATTTGTTCTTTGATTCCTTGGTTAATTCTAAAGGTGTGTGTGTTTGTGTGTGTTTGTGTGTGTGTGATTGTGTTTGAGTATGTGTGTGAGTATGTGTGTGTGAGAGTTTGTGTGTGAATATGTGGTGTGTGGTATGTATGTGTGTGTGTGTATGAGTGTATGTGTGTGTGTGTGCTGTCTAGGATCTTATCTATACCAGATAAGTGCTCTGCCACTGAGAGACAGCCTAGTTCAAGCTAACTTAACCTTTTAAAGATGATAAGAGCTAAAAGGAACATTGAAATTGAAGTTTTAGTGAGGAGAGCATCTCCTAGAGTATTGTCCTTTTTTTTTTTTTTGTCACTAACATTTTCAACATTCCTTTTTTGGGAGAAAGGAGGAGGCATTTACTAAAAAGTTCTGATTTGCAGGTAGCATTGTGTTCTGAGAGCCAGAAGTGGACCAAGTAGAGGAAATTGCATTTTAAGCTTGCAGGTCTGGATGAGCTGGGAATGGGCTCTCCAAAGAAAAATAACTTCCATGATTGGCACTGGTTCCTAACCGGCCCTTCAGCAGTAATCATTCTAGGAGTAGTCCCAAGCCTGTGCTGAGTGGCTCCTACATCTCTCTAGACTTAAGACTGCCAGCACTCTTAATTTTCTTTTCAGATATGGAGAAGCCCGGCCACTTCTCTGAATGCTTAGATTGAAAGACAGGGTTTATGGAAGGGAGGAAAATGTGCCCCAATAGCTTTGTGGAGATATGAAGTCAGGGACACACCAAGTCAGAAATGACTGAGGCTGACCATGAATACCTGGGTCATTCAACAGAAGAGCACACTTATATTTTAATATGGCAATTACTGACTTTCCCAGGAAACTCACCGTAGACTCAAGTTTGTATTTTGATGTCCTTCCTTGTTTTCCTTTTTTCTTTCTCATTTTTAAAAATATTGTAATTCCTACACATTTCTACAGTTTGCTCGGGGAAATTTCCAACACTAGCCTTTTGTGAACATGGCAATGATTATTTTAAAGTAGTCACAGCTCTGTCCAAATCTTTGTATCACAGCACTTCATTGACCAAATCAAGAGGGAAGATGGAGGGCTCTGTAAGTCTATTGCTCTTTGCATTTAGCTTTTCCTTTGGGCTTTGGCCATGCCCATCTCCTGGACTTCCCCAGACCTAGGAAACATGACAGGATGTAAAATTAGAACAAGGAAAATTCCCTGGCACAGGAAGACTGAGTAATGGGTAAGCATGAAGTGAGGCTTTGGACATTCCCTGGAGGAACTTTCAGCCATAATGAATCTTCAAAGAAGGATAATATATGAAATACCTTCTTCTGGATTGGGCCCAAGGCTAGCTCCTTGGATGAGTATAGGGCTTCCTTCTAATTTTCTCAGTCTATCCACACATTTCTGTATCACTTTGAACAATGATATTTTAAGGTTACCATGAGACTTGAGAGGACTAAAACAGAGGATTCATTATTTTTAAAGGTGCTTGGACCTTGTTGATCTTCAGGAAGGGTAAGTGCCACCATCACGCCTTTACTACAGACAAATCCACAAGGTAGAACACTAAGGCTTTTTAGATGTCATAAATATGCTTTAGTGTATGGAAAATGGAAAAAAGAGCAAGGGATTTGGTGAGAAAGATGTTTAACCATAGGGATCGGAATTCAGATCCCAGCACCCATGTAATCCTAGTTTGGGGTGGGAGAAGAATGTGTGTACTTAAGGTGATTGTTAAAAATTAGATGATTCCATGCTATTTGTTTGGTAAAATAGAAACTAGACCTGATTTGGAATTATAAAACCTTCCTGACCATTTAGAAACTTTGCAAGATTTTCCATTCCTCGATGTTAAATTTGCATTTGGCCACAAGCTGCAGTTTAGCTTTTGGCCTCCAAGTCACGGATTGGCAATGATACATGGAAACCCAGGGAACAGGCTGTGTAAACAAACAATCTTCCCAAATGCTCATGCGACTCAACTGAGTCTGCAAGCTCCTCTGCAAGAGGAGGGCGCTTTGTGCTTAATAAAATGAAAGGAGCAGAAGAGAGAGGAAGGGATAGAGATTGTAGGGAGAAGTGGAGAGGAGGAACCCCAGCAACAGAGACATGGCTAAATAGATTATGATTGTATTATAGACTTTAGGCAACTACTAAAAAGAATGAGGTGACCATATATAGAACTTAAGAGATACGTCATATGCATAAGTGTGGATATGTATTTCTCACTATGGCATATAAAAGCTATAGTATGCATTTACAAATTATACAAATAAGAGTCTCTGATTCTATACATATTGAGCAGTTGAGGGAAACACCATTCACCTCAAAAGAATGGAAACAGGACAAAGAAGCCTGTTAACTCCTCATCTGTGTCTACCCACACTTTACTTGAGTTTTTATTGGCCGTTTAAAATAACCAGCCTTTAACACACACACA
>NW_021604599.1:8948995-8996510 GCF_004785775.1 Grammomys surdaster | reverse complement strand
TAGTATGTGTGAGGCCAACAGTTTAATTCTCATCCCTACAGGAAATAAACCAAGATATCGAAATACAAACAAATAGAACTCCAATCACTACAGGATAGCCAAGCCCCAAACAAAAACTTGGGGAAATTACTCTCTGCTTTGCAGAGTGAATGTTGAGTTTAAAATGCTTTTGCAAATATGGAATAAATAGGAATGATATTGGGCAACAGGGCTCAAAATTGCATAACCCAGGGCACTAGGGAACTCTGTTTGTAGACAGACTTTGCTTCAGTTTTAATCCTCAGCAGCTGCACAGATTCCCACTCTGGCAGACCAAGGGCAGGTGCACTTAGCCTGTGTTGTTGGGTAGAGGCTGGAGACACACTGCCTCCTGACCCCCTCAAGATTGTCCAGTGAACTGTGAAGTTCCCAGGAAGTCCTCCGAAGCTCACCCAACCCGTGCGGCCATGCTGGCTCTCTAGTTTGTAAAGGACAGATTTATTATGACAACTGAGAGTAAACAAGTAGCCATTTTCTTGTCAAACACTCAGAAGGGGCCATAAAATGTGCAGCTCATGAGCAATTAGTCAAGTGCTCAGAAACAACCGGCTGAGCCTGAGCAAAGAAGAAAACCCAGTGGCTTTGATCCATAACCCCCCAGCAGACCACCCACACTGTGCGCTCAAGAACCATGTGTGTTCATCAACAGCACAATAAGATCTGCAATTCTCCGGCTGTTTATATTCATGGCACTCTGCTGGGTGCTCTCTCAGCGGGAGAGAGGAATACTTAATGTCATTCTTATAGCTGCTCGGAATGTGTTATGAGTTTGTTCTTTGAATGAGGCCTTTGAGAGCTTCTGTGTCTCCACACCACATCCATGTGTCCAGAGTAATGTTCTGTGCCAGCAGGGTTTGTGTTTTCTGTAACTCTTCTTGTTAGGGAGGGTGTGTGGGTTAATGGTCACCTGCTTGTGGCATCTCAAGACTTCTGTTTTGAGGGCAGTGAAATAAAGCATGGTTTTATTACCCATGAGTTGACGTCAAAAAACAGGAGGTGGTGACCCATCCTGTGCTGTGATCACAACACAAGCCAGCTAAGTCTGTAGATGCAGTAATACCTAATTCTGGAAGATGGTGGCTTGTGTGTTAACTCTGAACTTGTGTGATGTACCATTTTAGGAGCAAAGATAATTGGACTTGAGGTAGGGTACAGGCCATTCAACTTACAGCCTTTTCCCAAGGTAGACTTCCTAATAAAAGGAGGATTCTGGACTGGGTCCAGAGTCTTGAATGAAGACTTTTGTTGACAGGGGAGGATTCAGAAGAAGAGACTTCAATTACACATTGTCTATTAATCAGCAGTGTAAGGAAATACATAGGATCTTTGAAACTAATGCAGAAGAAAGCATTTCCACGAGAAGAAACTGGATGTAGGAGTTCTCAGTCTAATATAGGGTTAAAAAAAGACTCCACATTAAATGGGATTTGTTCCTAAGATGCCATCGTGGCTATCTATACAGTGATGTTTTGTAATAATACTATTCTTACAATGGCACCACAGTCCCACAAACAGCACTGCAGTAATAAACGCTATCTATGTTCAGATAAAAATTCTAAGCAGGAATGAGTAGAATTAAGATCAAATCAAATGAAAGAGTCCAGGACTGAGTCTCTGGCTTCTGCAAGAACTGATGGAGAGAAACTCTGTCTATGGAGACTAATTCACTGTGTTTTTTTTTTTTTCCCTTGTTCTGTAAATCTATGAAATTGCTTGCTTCCATGCTGGAACACAGAATGTGGATAGCTCATAACTGTGTTCTCAGGCCATGGTTACTTAAAATGGCTTCAGAATAAACTATGTCTTTATTCCCTCTAAGATGATAGTTGTGGTTTTGGGATTTTTGCTTGTTTGTCTTGTTTCTCTATCAATACTTGCTTTTTGGCAAAAAAAAAAAAAAAAAAAATCAGCACAGACAAGGAATTCTTGACAGTCATATCTCTGTTCCATGAGGTCTATCTAGCAAGGAGCAAGGATATCTAGTGGCCCATACCTCTCAGATGGTCCAAAGCAGCAGAATTAAGATCAATCATATGGAGAATGAACACACTAACATCTTAATTGGATATGAAGACAGAATTCAGAAATCATAATCCCTGGCACCCATTCTAAGCACTGAGGAGCTATGCTGTCTGAATGATAGCCAATGGCCCTCTAAATGTGGTTACTTAAACCATTCGAAAAAACATATGGTCAAACATTTACTTCCCCAGCCACGCTAGCGACATTTCAGTTATGCAGTTGTCATGATTACTATAGAGAACAGCCAGGCATATACCTATCACCATGATAGACGATCTCTCTGAAATAGACAGATCTTAGACATAACTTTGGGCCTTAATGAAGTCAGAACAGTTGAGGTACCAGTGTGAGGCCTGGGGGAGGGGTTGGAGAAGGGGGCTTTAAACTCTATTGTCCATTAGGTTTTTTTGTTTATTTGTTTTTCTAAGACAGAGTTTCATAAACCCACAGTATTTCTCCCTTCCTAAGTAGCCAATGATGATCTTGAATTTCTGATCCTCCAGCCTCACACTCTTAAGTGCTGGGATTACAGAAATGCATCAGCAGACCAGCCTATTGTTAATATGTCACATATTACTACCACATCTGTGGGGGTTCTTCGTTTCTAATTTGTTTTGTTTACTGAGACAGGTTCTCATTGTGTAGCCCTGGCTAGTGTAGAATTCACTGTGTAAACCATGCTAGCCTCAAAACTGTGGCAGCCTTCCTGCTTCCTAAGGCTAGGATTACAGACTTGGACCATCATAGTGAGGTTTATGCGATGTTGAGGATCAAACCCAGGTCTTTGTCTGCGCTAAGGAAGCACTCCAACAAAGGAGCTACCCCAGGTCTACTCCTTCACTTTGTTGATCCAGCCAATTTATATTTCTTTACTTTTATGAGAAGGCTATAAAAAAACAGCTTCAAGATCTTCTTAGTTATCATTCTGGAGCCACTATAGACAGAGGAAACCTAGAATAAATTAACTCAGGTCTCCAAGACAGGATGACAATCTTTCATTATGCAAACAGTTTATTTAGTTATTAGTTACTGCTTTTTAAGTAAATAAAACTTGACCTAAATTCTCAGCTCCTCTCCCTAGCTGATGATGGTTGAGGTCTGTCCCCAACCCCCTGGGCCTTCATAGCCCTAGAGGACAATCTGCAATGGAAAGTACCCGTTTTGTTTTAGCAACAGAGCCTTGAGACCTGACTTAACAGGAAAGGCTGAGAGAACTATTTTAAGAGAACAATCTGTTATGGAGACTCTGGCATGTGCCCACTCAAGGGCGTAAGTCAGCCTTCTTCCAAGCACAGAAAGCACTCTGTCAGGATGAGTGTGCCAGCTGTAAGTCATCTGAATTCAAGAGGAGAGGAGTATCACACATATCAGGAAGAGGGACACCCATATTGCAACGCACTAAAGGATGGAAAGCCTGTCTCTAGTCCAGGATTCAGATGGAGCTTTTCTAGTCAGGGGAGTGGAAAAAGCTAATACAATCTCAGAAACATAGCATCCTCCAAAGAGACACACTGAGAGTTGTTTCCCTTTGCTGTGGTGTGGGGAGAGGAAGAAGTCCTGAGTAAAAGCATATTGTTGATGTGAGCACGGCCATGTCAAGGACACCAGTGCCTCAGATTCATGGGGATAGCAAAGCCTTCCCCTGAGTACAGATGTTCACAGTGTGTGCAGAAAGTACAACCACAGCGTCAAGTTCCTCGATGGCTGCAGCCTAAGACTGTGTCCCCTATCAAGATTTGTTAACCTGCCTTCTCCTTCAGATGTATTTAATCAATGGGCTAAGTGTCTATACAGCTGGTGCATCTGCATCAGAGTGCACTGACGACTTGCTCCTAGCTTTTCTGTATCCAGGTCTACTGATTTTTCATCCCTTGTTTTCTCAGTCAGGTCAATCTCTAAGCCTTGAAGGTCAGGGCAACTGGAATTGGTGAACAGGATCACAACCTTCCCCAGCACAGGGTTTCCAAAGAGGGTCAGGGCTGCCTTTCTGCTCCAGCTGTCATCCAGCCCCAAGTCACTGGGTATCTTGGGAAGTCTGTTGTCCCTAGGTGGTCACATGGCTGACACATCTCGAACTGTAGTGGAAACTGTTAAATTTTCCACCACTGTGTTGTAACCTTTGGGTTTCCTGTCACTAATTAGTCACATGTTCTTTTTTATTTTACTACTTTTTGTTTTTACACTGTTGGCCATGAGCAAGCTATGAACATGTGTTACTGTTTTCCCAACTCCAATGCATTCTTTACAACCTTACATACAACACTCATCCCAGGAAGTTTATTGTACCCTCACAGTCTACAGAAATATTTTATAAAAATCACCTTGGGGGATTTGTTTTAAATGAAAATTCCAGCGACTGGTGATCTGTCCATAGACATTTTAACTCAGTGTTTGTTCTGGGGCCTGAGAGTTGAAGTCCAGACTGCTTAGGTTTGAATTTGACTTCATCGTTTGCTGACTGTGATCTTGCTAAATTGAATCCATCTTTGTCATCTTATGTGTGCGTGTGCATGTGTGTGTGCATTTTGTGTGTGTGTGGTGCTAGAAGTTGAACCCAGGGTCTCATTTGTGCTGGACAAGTGCTCTGTCTGTGAACTATACCCCTAAGCCTCTTTGTTTTTGAAACATGGTCTCAGTAAGTTGGCTTTGAATTCATTCAACAGCCTAGTCACACCTTGGAACTGCAATTGTCTTGCCTCAGCCTCCTGAGTAACTGGAGACAGTAAGACTGTTGATTGTAGAATTAAATCAACTATAGGTTATAAACACTGTCAATCATGCCGGTCTGTGGTAATTATTTTATGTATGTTTTCTTAATCAGAATAAACTACTAGTTATCTGCTCCACTAGCCACTCTCTCCATCTTCCATGGCAACAGAAGTCTTGACTTTTGTGTGGCTACAAGAACCTAAAATAAAGACTATGTTTCTCAGCTTCCTTTGTAACTCTGTGTGGCTGGCCTCTAAGACACAGAAGGATGGACTCTATAATTTGGGGATACAGCTCAAAAGAAAATGCAAAGCTCCCTCTTTGAAAGAGTAGAGAAAAATGTTGCTCAAGTTACTAATTATAAAGCATTTACATTTCTTCTGGGATCTCTCTCTCTTGACTTGCCATGATGGTTCCTCTCTGTTTGTGCTATATACCTCTTTTCCCATCCCTCACGAATACATGTGCATCAGGGCACATCAAAAGTTCCCTTATGTTGGTGTAGATCAGGGTAACCATCTACAAGACTGTTGGGTCATCCTGTTTAGTGACTCCGTGGTAAGAGGAAGTCAGGCTAGACACCAACTCACTCCATAATCAGGCTTTCCCCAAACCCTGCAACACAGTGATGTGTGAGGCTACTGAAACATCTGTGAACAGGAATATGCTAGGCAGCTTCAATGGAGCTGAGTAATCTGCTCATTTTAGTAAGTTGTCTGATTTTCTTGCTGGTGGTGCTGGCAGCTCAAAATGGGTGCCACCATCACCACCCTTTGCTCCAAGAAGCCATGGAATATGCTTCAGGAAGACCCTTCCTGATATCATGTACCCAGGACAATGGCATGGATGGAGGGGAAGAAAATGAGAAGGTCCATGAGGTGAAGGGCCAGGGGCCAATACTGTAAAACAGTTTCTAGGGAGTTGAAAAAAGGAAGGAGACAAACTCTTGTATGAGCTGAGACTGTAACCCTCTCCCACATGTAGGGGGAGATTCCCTAATTGTTTGATTGAGTAATTAAAGACAGCAGAAGCCAATTGCTGGGCAAAGATATAGAGGCAAGGTTTCCGGGGCCCAGGAGAAAGAGGATGAGACTAAGTTGAGAAAAGGTTTTTCAACCAGGTTGTGGAGTAAAGATGGACACCATATAGACCTGGGGACTATTAGCTCCACCACTGGATGAAACCTAATACAGAATAGCTGATGAGTTTAAGACAATAGATTTGGGCCCAGTGGTTGTGTCATTTGGCTGATTTTAAAATATAAAGATTGTCTGGTGTTTTCCATTCATGACAATTCAGGTGGGCAAGAGAGAAGGCATAACCATGGAGTCAACCTCTGGGGCTATCAAACGGTGGACCACAAGGGGTAGCTCCAGGTGTTCCCAGGAGGGACCAGTGTTGGGCAGCTCAGCAAGCTAGCTGTGGGAGCTGGGTGAGATGGACATTTCTGGTGCCCGGCAAGGAGGAATGGGCTGAGCTCTTGGGGATACGGTTGGTAGCTGTCCTTGGAGCATAGCTGGGATCTCAGGAGAGCATTAGCTAGCTGTGGGGGCTGACTAGAGATGCCAGGTGGGTGGCTGCTAGTCCCAGAGTCTAGCTGGAACAAGTGTGATTATTAAAATTACATGCAACAGCCACATGTGTGATGACTCTTTGAACTTTACTTATAGAACAGATTTACATGGGTTTATTGAGGTAGTTCGAATATGTTTGACTCATGGGAAGTGGAACTATTAAGAGGTGTGGCCTTATTGGAGGAGGTGTAACCTTGTTAGAGAAATGGTCACTGTGGAGGCATGGCTTTGAGGTCTCATATATATGTTCAAATATGGCCAGTGTGATCCAGTCTCCCTTTGAATCAACTCTTGGTTCCTCCAGCACCATACCTGACTGTATGCTGTCTTGCTTCCTGCTATGATGACAATGGACTAAGCTTCTGAAACTGTAAGTCAGCTCCAATGAAATGTTGAACTTTATAAGAGTTGCTTTGGCCATGGTGTCTCTTCACAGCAATACAATTCTAGCTAAGACAGTGATCATCTGTTTAACTGCAGTGTCTTATGCACAGGGGCCATCCTTGCATATCAACATAAATTTTAAGTACAACTCAGGAGAAACATTCTTAGAAATTATTTCTACTTTTCCTATCCTTGCCTGAAATGCAGTTGCTACTGGGATATTTGCCACTATTTGAGCCCACAGGAATAAAGCCTCAACCTGGGGTTCCATAATGGCTTGGATATGATAAGGGCAAAGTATTGAGGGCATAGTCTTCAGTGTGGCAAGGTGGGGCTATGGAGACATCAAGAAATTAGGTTGCTGAGGTGCTAACCCCTGGAAGGGATTGAGATAGCTCTCTTGGGATCTAGGTTGGTTCTCACGTGAGGGTTGTTATGAAGAGTTAACCTGGCCTCCAAGATCCTGTACTTCCCTTCATACCACATGACTGCTACCTCTTCCAGTCATGTGCTCTTTCTGTTATGCTATCCATCTGTGATGTATACAGAAGTCCCCCACTGAGGTTGTGTGGTTGATACTATGGGATTTTTCAGACTCTAAAACTGTGAGCTGGATGAAATATCCACTGCTGGCATTTAGTCTAGGCCCCTCAGTTACCTGGCAACAGCCAGGTATGCCTGACTCACTATAAAAGGGGGCTGCTTGCCCCCTCCTCTCTCTCTTGATCTTGTTCTCTTCTCCTCTTGCTCTCTTCCCCCTTTCTGCCTATTCCAATTCCCCTCTCTCCATGTGCCCATAGCCTGCCTCTATTTCTCTACTCTCTCTCTCTCTCTCTCTCTCTCTCTCTCTCTCTCTCTCTCTCTCTCTCTCTGTCTACTACTCCCTTAACTCTCCTCCTCATGCCCCAAATAAACTCTATTCTATACTATACCATCCTGTGGCTGGAAACTGGGGGTGGGGAAGAGATGCCTCTGCATGGACCCACAGAGACACTCCCTTCCCCCACACCATACCTCTCCTTCACCAAACATATTCCTGCAGTTTCTCTATCGTTTTATAGAACACAATATCCACTCTTGGGTATCAGCAAAACCTATTATGTTCTAATACAAATGGCAAATGAGTTAGAAGTATCAAGTCCAAAGCAAACGCCACTCCCCAAATTCTGCATCCATTCCAAAGGAGCCAGTTCTAACAAAGGCGCCATTTCCCTTACCACTGGCAGAAGGGACAAATGGCTCTCTGTGGTGCCTATTAGCATACTAAACACATGCTGGCCTCCAGGCTCCCTCAGTATCACAAGTGCCTGTTACACATTTCCATCACACTAACATCCTGGTTCTTCTCACCCTGTTCCTTACCCTAAACTTCTCCAGCTCATGGGCTTCCCCCTGCCCCAGCTTCTCACTCTTATAACCCTGCTATGTTGACAGTACTCTCTTTTGTCTTCCTTTCTTTGTTCTCTCTCCATGGTATCTCTTTTTGCCCCTCTCTCTTGGTCTCCTTGTCTCATTTCCTTCAGCTTTTTCTCTCCTTGCCTATCTTCTCATGGCCAAGTCCAGTCTGCTGGCCATGTTCAGTCTCCTACTTTCTCTTTCTGCTCTGGACTCTTCCAGATGCCTCTGGCTGTACTGTCTCTCATATCTACAACAAAAACCTTCCATTTAACCTATCTTAGACTGGTCATGCCTTCAGTTTATACAAGAAGGAGCCTCCATCCCAGATGACATCACTGATATAAAGGTAATAAACCCAGGCATCTTACTCTGGTGTCTAGGTATTGATTTTAGAGGTTCACCGTAAGCTTGCAGACATCTGAACACTTTGCAGGGGAGCACAGCTTGCTTGTTTTTCAATCGGATTCTCTAAAGGTCTCATGATCATAAGAGATTAGTAAACACAGCTATAAGAAGAGAGCTTTCAAAGTCTGCTCAGTGTTCTCTTTGTTCACATTGAAGTAGTAATGGTCCCTAGTCAATGAATGTAGGGCATAGAGCAGAACAACACAGACAAGATGCTGCAGGACTGGATTGGAAGATGGAGATAGTGGGAGACAAGAGAAAATGGAGCCCCACCATTTCCAGTGCCATCTTGGTGAGATGAGAGTCACAACTAAACCAGAGTCATAAATGAACCCCTTCTGGTCCATTCAGGCATATCTCAGTAATCACAGATTCAAGACTACTACAATAAAGTGAATGGTATTACAATTCAAGTCACATGATTCTTATCTACAGCACATAGAAGTTATGTTTATAGAACTGTAGTTACTCAAGTGTACAATAGGATTAGCTAAAAAAAATGGATGTAAATTTATTACAACACACTTTACTGTGCTAGGGCTGAATCTCATTGACAGAATACTTGCCTTCCATGTGCACTGACCAAGGCCCTGAGTTCCATCCCCAGCACAGCAAAGGTAAAAAGCAAAAAAAAAAAAAAAAAAAGAAAAACAACAAACAAACAAACAAAAAACACTTACTTGCTGAAAAATAAAATTAAAAAATGCTGGTGCTCATTTGAGCTTCTGGAAACAAAACATCAACAGTATTGCTGGCCACAAAGTTTCCAGGAACCTTAAGAAATATAACATCAAAGTAAAATGCAGTTGAGCGAAGTACCATAAAATGATGTAGTTGGTCTCTGAAAGCTGCTAGCATCTTGCACATAATTCACATTATTTGAAAGCTGCTAACATACTGTTTATAAATCACTGCAGAATAGTGAGGTTTTTTTCCAATTGGTCTCTCGAATGTCTTTGGAGAAAGGCCAAAGTTCAATAACCCCGTCAGCAGTCCAAGAAGATGTTTTCCAGCTGCAAAGATCACACTGATGGTGAAGCACCTCTGTCGGCACCTGGACAAGTTAGTCCACTCTGGAGAGAAGTTCATCTTGCCCAGATAGGGAGAGTCTTTCCATGGGGGTTTGTTTTATTTTGTGGGTTTCTTGTTATTGTTTTGTACGACACTTTATTTGCAAATATCCAGTGCTTCTTAGGTACAAGATGTACAAGCACCACAAATGCAAACACACTTGGCTTGTCAGAAGCCAAAGCCACCTTCTTTAAAACCACATATTTGTAAACGCTTAGCCTAGGAAATGAGAGCTTAAGTCACTGACAGCCCATTTCTCATTTCCTCACACAGGCTCTGCTGCATCCTAAATAGAAGCTAATAAAAATATGTTTTCATTTTGGTCTAGCCTTTCTTAGGCTTAGGTTTTAGTGCCTCCAGGTAGACCAGTACTCTCCTCCAGACCTTCTAAAAAAGCACTATTGTTTGAGGAATAAGTTTTGGTCTTTTAAAATTTTGTCTATAGAACTCTAGATTTTGGATTTTTTTAGTGTCATTAGGAGGCTACTACAATTAAGAGGCTATTAATTTTAAATTATTTGACTGGTCACACTTTTGTTTTTAAAGCCAACCACATAACAACATATTTATTGAAATGATTTTAATAAACCTTATATATTTAAGCCTCAGAATATTTACTTAAGAAAGTTGGGGTTACTTAAACAAGTAGGCATAGAAATATCATGCAAAAACAAAAAAAATCCATCAAAAAACCTAAGAACAAAAATCAAATGCAGTATTTAAAAATAGGACAATAACAAACGGGATAGGTACATTCATTAGTCAATGATCCATAGCAAATATATAATAAGGTCAAGAAATGTTCTATTGCTTGAATATAATTTACTATTTAGTCAAAAGTCACAGATCACATTATAGATGAATTATGTCATTAGACCTAGTCTTTCAAATCATTCAAATAATAAATCTATAGGAAGTTACTAAACAGTTTATATGCTCACTCTTCTACTTCCAGGGACTCATGTTTTTGGATGTCTCTTAGCACTAGCAAGTTATACTAAATATCAATTTTTTTTTAAAAACTGATGGATCACCTACCTGCCTGTTACCTTTCATTTTCCAAAAAGAACTTAAGACCTGCTCAGCAAGAGAGGAGAAACACATGGAACTGGAAACTTAGACACCTACCCAAAGCTAGAGAAATCATGGATCTTGGAGGAGAACCTATAACAGCCTCTTTACCAAAACAACATAATCCCCAACTACATTCTAAATATTTGTTTTTGTACACACAGATTAGTGTGGTCCTTGCCACTTATCAAGGAAACTTCTGTTTGCTACAAATGGAGGTCATTACGGAAAATCACAACCAATCAAAATGCAGAGGTCTGGAGCTCAGTTCTAATGGATACATCTGAAAACAACTCTGGCACTGAAGGTTCAAGGAACACTGTGGAAGAGGAGGTGGAGAGACCTTAAGAACCAGAGGACCAGGGAGTTTGCTATAAAACTGTGTCTCCTGGTAATGTCAGAAGCTACAAGCAAAAAGTCTCACCAATATGGCTACCTATGCATGAGCTGAACGAGGACAATAACAATAGATAAGCCAAAGTGGATGGTGGGAGTGTGGGGGACATCAGGAGGCCTCAACTCTACACAAAGAACTACAGATAACTAAGAGAAGCTGAGAGCAGGAGAAATAGTCTTCCCCAGGAAAGAGCACACCAAGTGGTTACCCAATACCAAATGGTCAGCCCTGAAAACATACATACAAGTGACATTATACAGACTGGGGAGGTTGCATTTAGAAATACATACATACATACGTACATACGTACATACATACATACATACATACATATGTACATACATACATACATACATACATGTAATAATAATTAATGAAAAGGAGTCCATGAATTTACTAGAGAACAAAGAAGGGTATATGTGAGAGTTTGGAGGGAGGAAAGGGAAGGGAGAAATGAGCTAATTATATTGTAATCTCAAAAACAAAGCAAAAATTCCCCACCAAAAATAATGTCATTTCTTAAATAAGTAATACCTGGGTTGCAGTTATTCAGTGTTAAATATATCAAAGTCTATAATCCTGTAAAGGATTTTTTTTTGCTTTGTTTTTGTTGTTTTGTTTTTATCAGTTCTAGGTGGTTAAAGTCCAGCTCCACCCACCCCTCCAGAGTATGAACTTCAACCTTGCTATCTCTCCATCCACAGAGCAGCCAGGCCAATGCTCATTTTGTGTATGAATATTTCCAGAAAGTGCAATAAATCCAGGTGCCACTGGCTGGGAAAGGTTTAGCTATTGGTAATCTCTCATGTGATGTGCTAGGTTTTAATAATGCATGAGGAAAATGTGCTCTGTCAATCAGTCCTTACACACTCACTCCACACAATTTCCAAAGTCCTGCCCGTGACTTTTGCAATCATCTCTTCCTGAGACAGAGAGGTCAGAGCAACTGGGCAGGGTTGCAAAAAGGCAATTAAGGCAGTTCCTCTGAGTGGAGGAAAATGTCAAGAAGGATAAATTCTACTTAGCCAAGATCAGGCTGACACAAAAGTAGTGTCCTAGAAACCAGAGGGAGCACAACTGAAGGAACAAATGTTCCTGGTTGAAATTTGTTTCCAAATTTTCCTGGAACTCCTCAAGGTCGTGAGGTTCCAGAAATCAGAGCACACACTGTCTCTCCAGGTACTCCAGAGTGGCTCAAGGCCAATTCAAGATCATCTTAGGGGTTTTTTGACATTAGAAGTTGAAAAACTTTGCAAATTTCTTTCTTAAAACAATACTTTGGAGTGTTTGTATCCTGTGCTATCAAGTAAGGAATAAAGTAGGGTTGTGGGTTGTTTTTGTTATTGTTGTTGTTGTCACTGCAGCAGCAGCTGCTGCTGTTGTCTTGAGATAGCCTATAGCTCAGGCTGGCCTGGAACTCTGTATGTAGCCCAGGCAGGTCTCAAACTCATAGATAAGTCTTCTTGACTCAGCCTTAGCCTCTTGAGGGTTGAGATAACAGATATCAGCCATCATACATACAAGTTTTTCATCTTAAAGCCTTGTCAGGTACACTCTCACATTTCACTGCTGACCCTATTGTCTATGAAATGTTATAATGATGAATCCCAGCTACAAGAATATTAGAGAAGGCTTGTGGGGGCAGGAGCCACATGGGTTGTGCTAAAATTGGAAATGCAACCACTATTAATATTTGTCTCTTTAACTTTTTTTATGAGCCCATAAAACAATAACTACAAGTAAACAAAAGGAACCAGAAGAATAAAATCTCCTGGTATGGTTGGGAATGGAATGGCATGGGAAGGAGGCCATGGAAATGGAATGCCACAGATGAGCTGGAGTATCTGGGAGATAATCTGGAGCTATTACTCATGGGTTCAGTTTGGCTTCCTCCTGTTTCATTTACAGCCTTTCCTGCAGGTCCTGTCCCTCGGGCAATAGGAAATCCTATCCTCTCTCTTACGCACTTTGTATGTCCTTATTCAGTCAGCTACCCTGTAATTATTTCCCAAGTAGATCAATGCTAAAGTCCAATGTTATTCCCCTCTGTATCCCACTCTACCCCGCTTCCTGTTCTCTACTACAGGACTGCATCCTGGGGGCAGGACTCAACCAATGAGAGGTACTCTAGAAGAAAGTTGGGAGAGGTGAATGAGAAGAGAACTTTGGGTATTTTCTACCTGTCCCTTTAAGTGATGTCATTTGCACTGTGGTTGTATGTCCTATGGTGTCACCCTGGTTATGGCTCCATTGGTGTTCCACAGCCCCATTAGAGTTTCATGGCTTCAACATGATACACTTTCTACACCAGGGTTCCAGGATTCTGATGCCCACCCTCATGGTTCTACGATGCTATCAGGGATGCATGGCTTGGTTGAGATCGACTCTGTCATGGTTCTACGGCCCCATTGTGTTTCTGTGGATCCACCAGAGCGTCACAGATCTATTGGGAACCAGTGCCTCCTTTGGAGGTTCCATGACTCTGAAACCATGGCTTACCATGTTAAGAACCAACTGTAATACTATTTACTTTTTCTTTCATAAGCAACTTTAATAGTCTTTCATTGACACAACTTTTAGAAATACAGTAGGATTCTAAGCAACCACTTCCGGCAGATCCAGGTTTTTATTTACTAAATACACTTTTACTAATGCATGTTAAACTAAACATATAATTCTAAAATGCACCTCCTGAAATAATTATTGTCCTACAACTAGTCTGCACGCCAATTTTCAGGATCTCTGGTGTTTAATGAATTAAGTACACACATCTTTTCCTATCACCTCCACAATAAGTTCAAAAGAGAAGGCTCACCTTACCTTTTCTGCTCATTGGTCCTGGAGGTACAGTACAGCGTAGGGGTTTAAAGACTGGATTCTTGAATGACATTTGCTTTAGCTTTTATCTTAGCCACTTTAGTAGTTGGATGGATAACTTACTCAACCTCTCCATGCCCCACATTATGTATCCATACAACTGGGGCAACAATATGTAATGCACCTGCTTACTGTGATAATCCTACGAAGAAAATACTCTTACAGATCTTAGGTCAGGGTTTAATATTAGCAGTGACAACTCTTCCATTGTTAGCCTTTGTTCCAGTCACAGTGAACCACCCCAGAAATGACTTTTGTACCCATTTTTTTGTTTCCAAATGTTGGCTTGGTTACCCAAAACTCAGAGTCCTACCCTGTGCACAATTATGTATAATGCCAATTTCTATTCCTTTAAAAGATCTTTCTGCTGCTCTCCCTTTACCAGCAAAAGTTTTCCATTCTTTGGACCACAAAGGACTGTTGTGTTTTCCTTTTACACACAACCGAGTTGGTCCAGGGAGTCACATGTCTACCTCTTGTGCTGCCCTGACTTTTTATTTTTTGAGATAAGGAATACTGCCTTCATTGACACATAATACTGCCAAACCAAAGATCCCTGGCCCTATAAAAAAGATGTCCAACAAAAGCTGTTTTACCTGATGCCAGTTCCAGGCTGTGCCCTCTAAGAACTGACTGCCCTAGATTTACAGTTCCCATCATGCCTTTTAAGTGATGTGCATGTACAAAATAATCACAAAAATAACCTTTGCCCTAGTTCCACAGCTTAAGTAAAATAAGTATTTTCCTTACTTGTATAGTCGTTCATACTTTTAGGATGTCAATTTTGTGAAGCTTAACTCTGCTCTGGATGCCCTCTTTAAGTTATATAACACCCTCAAATAGCACCGTGCTTTACAGTTTGTAATCTGCATTTGGTCCTGAGCTATACAACATGCAACGTTCTTTATGAGGTACACAGAGCATGGCTCTCTTCATGTTATAGACACTGGAACTCAGACAGGATAAATGCCACATTCAACAACATCCTACTCAGCACATGTAGGCCTGCCTGGATGGAACATGCATAATAGCTGGCTCCAATCTGATTCTCTGACCTAGCCTCCCAATGAGAAACTGTAACCATGGCAACAGCATACTGTGAGGCTATAGTCAAACAATGGGAGTCTGAAGTGATATTCTTGAGTTATCCTGAAGAGCTGCATCTCCCACTTTACTCTTCCACCCATGTCAGCAAATACAGGACCCAGCCTCAGGTGCAAAACTCATGTAAAGGATGTATTAGCCAATGACAGACTGGAAGGTCCATGCCAGATCAGTCTGAGTCTAGTACTGTTTTGCTGTATGTGCAGTTTTGCTCTTGAACAATGAAAACTTATTGAGTGCGTGATCATGGATACTTTTATTATTATAATAAACCCTGTAAAAAGAATATATTTTATTTCACTGACAATTGACCAGAAAGTCGCTGATGACTGTATCTGGATATGCAGGAAAAAGTAATATGATTGTGTATGTCCCGTAGACTGGAGCATGGAGTATAGTCTGGGACACAGAATGCTGTAAGACATTGGCCTGAGTCCTTCAGAATAGGAGACTCTCTTCCACCCCATCAGATAGCTGCTAGAAGACAGTGCCAGCTGGATGGTTTGACAGAGAGTGTCTTTGGTGAAGGTGACTGGCACACCTGAGATGCCATGTTTTGCTGGGAAGTAAAAGGAATTTAAAGGTTTGATTCCCTTGTCCCAACTTAGAACAAGGCAAAGGGCTCTCCCAGTGCCTCAATATCCATGAAGTAGGTTTTAGTCTTCACTGAGTTGGCATCATAGCCCAGTGACTCCATTACCCAGTCCTGTTTCCTCCTTTACTCTGGGGATGGACCCTCAAGCATGCTCTTCTAAGTTTCCTGTCCAGTAAACCTCCTAGGGTCTATAACTAGACCTTGACATTATGCCTTTTTGAGTTGTTGATTTTTCGGTACCTTATTAGCAAACTTTCCTGGTTTTATCCTTCAACTATATCTTCCATAAGACAATTTCCTTTTTATTTCCGCAGCTCCCTGAGCTACTGCTAAGTGTTGACTTTCAGCACCAGCAAACAATTTAGACAACAACACGTGGTCTGTAGGAAAGCTCCCCAGGAACTACCTGGCTTGATGAGGAAAACTCATCAATGCTCTTGAACATTAAAAAACTTAGCAATCAAACACAAAGGCTGTGTAGCCAGTTCTTCCTAAGCCACCGTGACCTCTTGAGCAATTATGTCCTTTAGCTGTTCCCTGGCTTACTTACAGTATACTTCCCAGTACCAGCCACCATACCCTTGCAAGGAAACAGGCCATGTCTTTCCTCTGCTCAAAACCACCTTGTCAGTGTGTAAGTGCTGTAAACTGGCTGCTTCCCACCTCATTTTTACTCATGATCTTCTAGATATGTCTTCATACACTCTGAGAATGCTTTATCCTCAGGGACTTTGAGTTTCTTTCATACTTTGCCTACAGCACTTGAAACCCAGAAAGAGACACACAAGCCTCCTTATTTCATGGGGTCTCTCTGCTCACCTGAGAGAGAGGTCACCCAAGATGGTTCCTCCCTACCTCATCTCCTGTTGTGACTTAAATTTTTCATAGCACATGATATCTCTATGCAGCCTGAGAAACTTTCATCTGAAACCCAATATGGTCTCAAATACAAAATTTCCTAGTTCTTACATGCTGCCATAAGTGGGAAATACCATACCTGGCTTCATGACAAGTCATGGTCAAAGCAGTGGTGTAGGTCAGGCATGATGGCACATGCCTATAGTGCCAGCTACTCGGGGATTAGCGGCCAGAGGATCTCATGCATCCATGATTTCAAGGCTTGGCTGAATACTTACAGTAAGAAATACCTCTTAATTAACCTCATCTATGCTAAAGGCATTGTATAGCATTATCTTCAGGCTATATGTATAAGATGCATCATGCAACATAAATGAATTTTGTGTTCAGTCATTGGTCCTATCTCCTAGTTTTCTCATTATGAATATGCAAATACTTAAAAATTCCAAAGAAGAAACATTTCTCTTCCCAAATGTCTTATTTTCTTCTCCTGTTGTGACAAAACACTCCAACAAAAGCAGTTTAAAGGAGAAGGAGTTTATTCTAGCTGGAAGGTCAAAGTACAGGCCACCATGGTGGGGAAGTCAAGGCAGCAGGGGCTTAAAGAAGCTGATCACATGACACCAGTAAACCCAGAACAGCGATGCGAGCTAGTGCTCAGCTCCTCCCCTCCTATGCAGCCCAGAAGCCCTTGTCCAAAGAATAGCCCCATCTACAATAAAATGAATCTTCCCATATCAACGAATGTAATCAAGACAATCCCTCACACACGCCTAACAGCCCGTCTACCAGGTGGCTCTAGACTCAGTCAAGTTGACAACAAGCATTAGCTACCACACAGTAAATGTTGGAGAAAGAATACTCAACCAGTACACTCACATTTACTTATTTTCAGTGCCTCTGTATTAGTCTGTAAGTTCCTTGAGTGGAGGATTTTGTCCTGTTTACTGTCATAGACCCAGTTTCTATGTTACCACATGGAATAACTCATGGATTCGATCATAAGAACAAAAAACTTTGATTTCCATTAAAATCTCTGAAAGTGGGGGCTGCAGAGATGGCTCAGTGGTTAAGAGCACTGTCTGCTCTTCCAGAGGATATGTGCAGTTCAATTCCCTGCAGCCACATGGCAGTTCATAACTGTCTGTAATACACATAAAATAAAAGAAAATTAAAAAAAAAATTCCTGAAAGTGCATAGGAACAGGATGGTGAGGAAATACAGGGAGGAGCCTCCTAGATACTGTGAGACTCCTGGGCCCTGGAAAGTCCTGTGAAAACAGCTCACAAGGCTGGAAAGTGACTCTGGTAAAGATGTAGCATGTACCTCTCTGTGTTTGAGAGCACTGGCTAGGCAAGGGACCATGTGAAAGACACATGCTTCTTAGGCTGACACATCTTTGCTTTCAACCCTGGATATCTGGCAGAGCAAAAAAATAGAAAATCCATCAATGAAAGCTGAGGTATTAGAATGCTCACCATGACACACCTTTTGAGGGGTACGAATGCATTTGCAGCCATAGTAGTTTATGTCAGACCTGCCTTCCAGATTTGGAAAGCTGATACCCACAGGCTTCGCTGAGCATCTGTATTCACTGTTAGTTATTTCTCAGGCATGTCTCCTCTGTGATTTGAAGGAGGGATGCTTTCTTAATTTATCCTTATAATGCTTCACATGGACATATGGAAACTTAATTGGTCATTTGCCTGAGTATTAACTCCCATACAGTTAAGCTCTTAATGAGTTGTTTTCCTTTCTGTTACCACAGCTCAGTATTTGCCTTTTGTTTTGTTTTGTTGTTACAATACGGGTTGGACAGGCAAAGTACCAGACTGAGTTTCTTCCTGGATAAAGGCTGGCCTTCTACTACTGACTGAATGGTTTTACACAGTCATTTGTCACCCAGAGGGATCTGCCCAGAAGAGGGCCTTTGGAGACACCCCATTCCCCCAGTATAAACGGTTTATGCTTCTTAAATTTAGAAGAATTATGTAATGAAATGTTTGTTACTTAGGAAGCTGAAGACACCTGAGATGGATAGACATAGACAGACACACATAGAGCATATCAGACACCCCAACACACACACACACACACACACACACACACACACACACACACACTTATGCTTATAAATGCAAATACAATGCCAGAACATACATAAGAAATTGGTTGTAGTACTCGCTTAAAGAAGAGGGTAGGGGAGAATGGAGACTTTTAATTTAATGAATATAATGAATGAATAACTTATTTTAAAATGTCCTATGCATAGTCATTTTTACTAACAATACATTTAATGCCAACAATGATGTGAGAAGTATATTTTATTTGTACTTAATACACTTTAATTTTAAGATAAAAATACTTTTCCTAGATAGCTCAGCAAAAAGCAATAAATGCCTTTAGAGTGAAATCCTATTACTTTTGTAGGTTTCCATTTAGTCACTGGCATGTCGCAAGGAGCATGGGCTTTGGAATGAAAGTTACTGGGGTACAAATCCCAGATGTAGCATTTGAAAGCCTGTATTTCAGACAGCTTACCTAGGCTTCATTTTTCTTATCTCAAAAACAGCTCAACAGTAAAGAGCTTTGGCTGCTCTTGCAGAGGATGAGAGTTCAGTTCCCAGCACCCACACCAGGTGGCTCTAGTTCTGCTTTCTGAGGGGAAGGAAATGTCTCTTGTCCGTTTAGTCATTTGTCTTTGCTCTTCATTAATAGCACTTTTTATATCCTAGATAATTAGTTGAGAGGTAGACACGATTCTATCTTATGATATTTGAGAGATAGAATGTGTTTATTAAAAGACAACTCTTCAAGCTCAATTTGGTATAAAGTTCTATGGATCATGAAACTTGAATACATGATATAGCCCAGAGATTCCTAGGTTCTAATCTGCTCCTATAATTTTACTTGTATAGAAACTGGGTGTACAGCTCAGTGGTAGAACATATACCAGGTGTATACAAATTCCTGGGTTCAACCCCAAGCAAAGAAAATAAATTAAAAAGTGTCTACTTTTTCACAATTCTGTGTCCTATAAACAAAGTGAAAAAACTGTATACATGATCTTCAAGGTGGTCTGACCGTTCTGTGATTCTCAACATATCGAAAGTAGCAGGCACAAATGAATTTGGACACTTTGCTTGGCTTTAGACAAAGCAAATAGACATCAAGCACTTCTGTTAATTTTGTCTCAGGGAATGACAGCATTTCTAACTGTTCAAAAGTTTAGGAAATGGAGCTCTCTGTGTCCAACAGAGAAAAAACTCAGAGGTGACGTCACAGACAGGTTATGAAACTGGCTCTCTTGGCCAAAGGTCAAACTGCTCAAATCTGTTCTCTTCCATCCCACTCAAGATCACCAAGTCTCTGTGCTTCCCAATTCCACACTTTTTCTGTGAGCTCATCTCAAATTCTCAGTGCTATCCAACCACATGGCTTCTCTGGGCTTCTCTTAAATCCCTGCAGCACTCCCACTTGGGAATCCTCTTTTCTCTGTCTGTGAAGTCAGTCTGTTGCTCCCAAGTGGCCTTCTCCCTCAAAGGCCACCACTTCTCAGCCATCCTGGTTGACATCTCCTCTTCATCCCTGTTCTGAATATTGGCTGGATCATCTGCCTTCTCTCTTTTCTGGATGTGCCAGTTTTCTAGATCACCACATCTAGCCTAGGGTAGCTAACACTGTTTCCTTGCTGGTAATCCTCAAATATATATCTTTTTGCTAGACTGCTTCCTGAATGTCAGAAATTCATATGAAGAGTATTCTGAATATTTGCATTTAAATTCCCAACTAGGGACTCAAATGGCACACATCCACACTAGGAATATTGAATTTTTCTGCTCCCTATTTTGGCTTTTTCCCAGCTATCCTCCCCATTACTATCTATCTCCATTAAACCAGTTGTAAAGTCACCTAAAATCATCTTTTTTGGTATTTTTGTTTGTTTGTGAGTTAGAACTTGCAATGTGTCCCTGATAGCCTAGAAATCCCTATGTAATGCACAGTGGCCTGGAACTTGTAGTGATCCCCCGTCTCTGCCTTATAAGTGTTGAGATTGTAGGCATGTGTCAGAACATCAAACTTAGAAATCATTCTCCATTCTCCTTGCTTCCCATATACTCTGTGTAAGTGATGCTGTCATTTCTGTTAACTCTGACTTTGTTTTAAATACCCTTTTAATTCCATAGGGTCTATAAGCTTTGCTTCTCTATCCCTCTATCGGCCTTTCCCTAGCTGACTAGACTGCTCACTGACTTTTATTTTTCACATCACCTCTTGTTTTTCTGTCTATAAAGGATCCAGGGAATGGTGTTCTAATAGAGCACACACAACCCACATATCCCTCGCCACCACATCACCTGCTTAGTTGTTCACCCTAAACTGCCTCCCACCATGATGTCTGTTCTACATGAGCCAGACAGCTATTTGGCTACTGTCTTCACTGTTGAATCCCATCACTGGGCACAGATAGACAGTCTGCATGTATTTGCTGAATGAATGAGTGATCTGGTCATGCTGAAAACAGCTAATTTTGTTTTTAAAAAATTTCCTGTCTGGGTAAATAGGCATTCTGATGAAAACCACCCCTTTAAGGTGAGTGTGGTGGCTCCCACCTTTGCTCCCACAAAGCAAAGTGGAGCAGAACTAGGTGGATCTCTGTGCATTTGAACCCACACTTGCCTACGTAGTGAGATGCAGGCCAGCTGGGACTACATAGTGAGACTCTGACTCAAAACAAGTTTTCTTTTGGCTGATCTAGGAATTGAACTCAGAGTCTTGTACACTCCAAGAAATTGCTCCACTACTGACCTAGAGCCCCAGGATGGATACTGTTTCTTCTTTTCAACAGTCTGTGCCCAAAGAGTAGCACTTGCACTCTAGGTGAGCTGCCACACCCGTGGAGATAGACAGATGCTTGTGCTCCTACCCGGATGCATTAGCACAGGACACTCATTGTCTCTTACCTTCTGGGGACTTCTCAGTTCAACAGCTTGGAGGCCTGAAGCTTGTCTTCTTTTTAATTAATTAATTAATTAATTCTACATCCAGATCACAGTTGTCCCTCCCTCCTTTCCTACCAGTCCCTCCTTCTCTCCTCCCCTCCCTACACCCCTCTTACTTTCTCCTCAAAGAAGTGGAGGCCTCAACCTGCCTTGGCATTTCAATTTGTAGTAGGACTAGGTGCATCTTCTCTGATTGAGGCTACACGAGGCAGCCTGGTTATGGGCAAGGGATCCAAAGGCAGACTACAGAGTCAGAGATTACCCTGCTCCTGCTGTTAGGGGTCCCATATGAAGACCAAGCTACACATCTGTTACATATATGTAGGGGAGCTAGGTCTGTCCCATCTGAAGCTTGATTTCTATAGCTTTCGTCTGGATGGACTAGACATGACATGTCTTTAGAGGAAGACTGAAGTTTCCCAGAGAAACTAGCAATCTGTTCTCGAACTGAGCTTGTTTGATGAGAGGAAAGGCTGTCCAGCATACACTGGGACCCTGGGTTTTTGGTTCATGACATGTAACTGTGAACATCACTAAGACTGCATTCCCACATTTGTCTAAGCCTTCGAGTACCAAACACTAACAATGAGAACAGCATGCAAAAAGTGGGCTTAACTTAAATGAAAGCAAATTAGGCATGTTGTCCTTCTCTTTGTCTACAAGGCAAGAGGACTATAAAAAAGTTGACTGTAAAACATAATGGTGACTTTGGGTTTAATTTAATTCTAATTAAATTAAATTAAACCATGTTTTTTTTCCTACCTTCTATCTCCAACTGTCCAAATTTTATTAACCTTATACTTATTGTCCCTGGTGGAGGGGTGAATATGGTAAGAAGTCATATTCCATGAAGATATACATATGTATTTCTATATGTCATCATCCTGAGTTTCTAAACACCTATAGTCAGTCTTTCTATCTTTTGGATCCAAATCTGCACATCCAACCAACTGTGTGTTGTAAATATACACAGGAAACAAGTTGTGTCTAGACTAAACCTGTTCAAACCTGTTCCTCGTCTTCTTTCCCTAAACAATACAGCCATCTGCAGGTCTCACATCATGCTAAGTGCTGCGGGCCATCTACTTGTGACTTAATGTACCCATTAGTACATGCAGAGGTTACAAGCAAATACTTTATCACTGGATTTTGGTATTATCTCCGGGACCTAGAACCAAACTCCTTGAAAACACTAAAGGATAGCTGTATCATAATTTCTTAGGGGGGAAAAATCCAAAAACATGAAAAGAAAGAAAACAAAACAGGCAACCATAGAAGCTTCAGAACAGAAACATCCAGCACCATTTTTTCCCTTATTAGGCAGCTGTTAAGAAAAGCCCTGTGTGCAGCACAGGCCATAAGAAAGCTAGCCACTGGCTGCTGGCCGCTGGCTGCTCTTCTCAGCTTCTACATGACTGTTACAGCCGAGTCAACAGCCATGGACAGACTGACAGCAGGAAAGAATCCATCCACAGGATTCATCAGTGAGTTCAGTTCTGACTAAGTACATTTCACTAGATTGTTAATCCTAAATTTAGCTCACATGAAACAAACGCGGATTTTATTGCCATTCATTCAATTAGTTGTAAATCCTCTTCACAGGGTTAGGGCTAGGGTTAGAGAAGGGGAGGGGGGAGGCAGGGGTGTACAGAACATGTTGGGTTAGAAATTGTGTTCATTTAAAATTCTGATTCCTTGTCAGTCTAATTTGCATTAAATTTGAATTTTTATATTAGCGTATTAGAACATTATTGATTTTGAGCACTGGAATTATTTTGATAGCACTTCAACATCACACCCAAGAGGATGAGAAACAAACAGTGTGGGTTTTGGCTTCTAGAATCTCAGCCTCATGGGAAGGAAAGGCTGTCCTTAAATAAGACTTGTTGAGCAGAAACTACAGGGGTCATGGCTTTGGACTAGGTTCTTGAACTAGAATCCAAAAAGTTCAGGTTAAAATTCAAAATGGAGTCACTCCTGCTCCCTGTCACTAAACCCAAATTAGGCTGTCATCTCATCTTTTATTCTATCAGGACAAAGGAATAACAACCCATCTCCAAATAAGATCAGTTTCTATCAGGACAAAGGAATAACAACCCATCTCCAAATAAGATCAGTTTCTATCAGCACAATAATATCATTTTCTTTTTGAAAAATTTAGTGTGTGTGTGTGTGCATGTCTCTGTGCGTGTGTGTGTCTGCCTCTGTCTCTCTGCCTCTGTCTCTCTGTCTCTCTACCCCCAACCCCCTCTTGCCTCATGGACCTTGTGAATGGCAGGTGCTTGCAGAGGCCAGAAGAAGGAGTTGGATCCCCTGGAACTAGAGTCACAAATGGTTGTAAGCCACCAAGTGGGTGCTGGTGATAAAAGTGCCATTCTCTGGAAGAGCAGCCAGTGCTCTTACCCACTGAGCCATCTCTCCAGCCCCACGTTCCCCGACTTAGTCCTATGAGAACTGAACTTGAAGCTAACTGGTCAGTTTTTCTAATGTTTTCTCTCTTTATTTCCAGTTACCAGGGAAGTAACTTTGAAACGACAGATCCACATTTTTTTTTTTAAAGCCTAAGCATCTGCTTTGTTGTTTGTTTTTTATTCTGTCTCTAAAACCTTTCTTCTGCACATCCCATGGAACAATTATTCTATTTTATGGAAGGAAGCATTGCTGGATTCTAGGATTGCAAAATAACATCAAGAAATCTTTAAACTGAGTTATAATTTTGTCCTTCAACAGATTGGCCCAGGTTTTAAGAGAGGTTAAAAAATAGTGATAGTGCTTTGGAACTGATGAGCCAGGAGAGGTACCACAATCTTCTGTGCCCTGGCTGCCATTTCTGGCTGTGTGACATCATGACACTGCTGCAAGGACCTCCCACACTCATCAACTAGAAGAATCAATATTATGGAAATAGATGGTTACACTACCAAAACTAATCTGCAGATTCACTGCAATCCCCAACAAATTCTAATGCCTCTCTTCACAGAAACAAAGGGGAAAAATAAACAGACTTAAAAGTCACTGGATGCTGGAGAGATGCCTCAGTGGTTAAGAGCACTGGCTGCTCTTCCAGAGAACTGGTGTTCAATGCTCAGAACCCACATGATAGCCCACGACCATCTGTAAATGTAGTACCTGGGGATCTAACTCCCTTTTCTGACACGAGCCATACAAAAATTACACATATAGGCAAAACATCCCATACATAGAAAAGTTGTTTGGAAGCACAAAAGATTCTGCATCACCAAAAATGATTCTAGCAAAAACAACAAAGTGAAAGATATCACCAGACCTGATTTCTACCAATGTCCGTCTGAATATGGCTTATTTCATTACCATAATGATCTTCAGGTCATGTCATGTCACACACAGTCACATGATTTTATTTTTATGTCTAAAAAAATCCCACTGTGTGTATGCTTGGCATTTTCTTTATTGATTCATCTGTTGTTGGGTGTCTTGGCTAGTTTGTTTATTGGCTATCATTAATAAGACAGAAATAAACATGGATGCACACATATCTATGTGACATATTTTTTTTTAAAGGACAAGAACCCTTATTACCCAATGTTGTTACTCTCATTAGAGTTAAACTGTGAAATAAAATGAAGTTAAAAAAATCAGCTAAAGGCATTCATTTTAATACACCATCACCTTTACTACATTTCTTCTTCCTAAAGTATATATTCATATCTTTTTTAAAAAAGATTCATTTATTTTGTGTATATGAGTACATTGTCATTATCTTTAGGCACACTGGAAGATGGCATCCAATCCCATTACAGATGGTTATGAGTCACCATGTGGTTGCTGGGAATTGAACCCACGACCTTTGGAGGAACAGCTAGTGCTCTTACCCACTGAGCCATCTCTCCAACCTATATTCATGTCTTATGAAAAAAATTGTAAATATTTAATTCTGTATGATTCCCATTATTTTTTAAATAAAGACTATCGTTCACAGTAAGCTGCAAGGATTAAAGAGAAAGTCAGGGTCTATCTATGAATCAAAAGACATGCTTAGTACACAGAAAGTACAAAGACAGAAAGAGAGACTAACTTAACCCTGCCTTTATTCTGAGGTTAATAACTTTTGTAGCCCTTAGGTTTATATGACCCATCTTGCTTACATCCCTAAGGCAAGCAGATTGCATTTCTACCTTATTTTTGCATAAAATATCTCTGACTCATTTTCAAAACAAAGCCATTAAGTGTATCAAAAACGTGACACTGGACTTTGTCCAGGCACCACAAGGCAGTCATGGGGACTTTGTGGGAGACTCTCACACACAAGTCTTCAACTTAATCTCATTTAACTTGGAACCAAGCAGAAAATTCTTCTCCTATCCCAGGCCCCTGTGCTATTTCTAAAAGAAAAGATTGGCATACATTCTTCTCAAATTAGACTTTATTTGGTAGTGGGGTTCTATGTACAGAAACTTCTAGAAGAAATAAAGTTCTTATATGGTTTTCTTAGCTAAACCAGAAATTGTGGACAAGACTGCCGTTACACAGTACGGAAGCAGAGAAAATGTAAATAATAAAATTTCTATCTCCTGGACTGAGAGTGTAGTTTAAAATTATAACACTTGCTGAGTATATCCAGGATTCTGGAGTCAATCCCCAGAACTGAAGAAAAAAACAAGTGCATAAAATAAAACGTTATTTTCTCCACAGAATTCAGATTGGAATAGAAATCTTTAATAAAAAATGGATATGCTTCCTTGAGTCTCTGTGGCCTGTTTCAGCGTACCTTGTTTTCTACAGCACTAAAATGAGACTCTGAGCAGCCCAGAGATCTAAGTCTCATTTTAGCGCTGTAGAAAACAAGGTACGCTGCTCAGAGGTTCAAATTACTCACCATAATGCAGGCAGGCCAAGACTCACATAGAAGAAATCACTCCTGTAAACTGTAGCTGTCTTCCTAACTACTATTGTTTCTATCACTAAGCTTGTTGGGAACCCATGCCAAGCAACAGGGACACCAGAGAGACAACGAGCCCTGCGATTCTTCATCTTTGCGAACAGATCTAGGATAAGATCCAGGACCTATCAGTTCTCTGGAAATGTTAAAAAAAAAAATTTCTCATCTCCAACTTCCCCATCGGTAAGGAGCATCTTCCTTATTGGGTCACTGCAAGAAGCCAGTGAGCTGAACGAAGCCTCAGTGCAGTATCTAGCCTATAATAAGCCATTCATAAGCTTTAGAAGACGATGGTCATCACTGACCTTCCTACGGGGTCTTCATCAATATCAACATACTCAGGAAATGCCCACTTTGCCTTTAGAGTTTGTTTAGAAACTCTGAAATGAGATGAAAGGGTAAACTTAAAAAGCATCAGGCTCTGCTTGTGGCTCAGGACATCTCAATGACAAACAAGCTGCAACACACCAGTGCCGGGTAGCAGAGACCAAACGGGAGACTGACCCTCTGACTCCCTACTGCTCACCCTCAGCCTTGCTCAGTGCAAATGTCTCCAAGAAGGGGATCTGAGACCATCCTGAGTCTCAAACTCAGAGTGTCTTGGGCACAACTGTAGTTAAGAGCACTTGAGATAAAGTGATGGCAGATACTGTTCTTTTTTTTTAATTATTATTTTAATTTTGTTCAGTTACCAACCTAGTAATAAGCTCAGCATTTGGTGGCTTGTAAATGTGTCCAAACTTATTTTATGACAGGAACACATTCACAAAAGCACAGATAGCTTCCTGACAACCAAAATGACAAATGAGAGGGGCTAATTAAAAACGTAAACTAGTTTTGTCCCCCTTTCCTCCTTTGGTGACATTTTATTTGAGTAGCTGCCTCTGCGGAAAGAGAAGGAGCTGGGGAGATATTAGGAATAATGGGGAAACCACCCGCTCTCAGCGCTTAACATGAACATATAGTTCTCATCCTCTCCCAAATGTGGCTAAATAGCATCGACAGACAAAAGGGCGTTTGAGCATGACAAAAATGAAGGGTGTCACTGGCCATTATTGACATGGTCTCTAAATTACAATGGTCAAAAACTTGGGATTTAAGCTTGAAAGCTGACAGAATTTCCTTTTAAATTTAACACTCTGTAAGGCACATATTAATGAAGGAGATAAGTCCTAGTTTATGAGCCCAAGCTTGGAGTGAGTCGTACTGCCCAGCTGTACAGTACCTCTTCGGCTGCATCTCCAGCCTCATTTCTCCTGTGCTGTTCAATACTCAGGACAGACTCCAGGTATGTACTGTAGTTCATGTCAACAACCAAGATGAATATCTGTCCTGCCCTACAGAACTCAGGATTTATCCATGTTTCTCATGCTTTCTGTGTAGCAACTATGAATTTAGGAGGAGGACACTGTCAGCATTCACACACACACACACACACACACACACACACACACACACACACACACGATTTCCCATTAACATTTGTGAAAGAGATAAAACATTTTCCGGAACAAGGACGTGATTTGCAACACTTACTCCCATATTTAAGGGTTTGTAATAAAACATAAACCTTTTCTGTCAGTAAAGTTTCTCTTTGCAGGATCAAAAGACATTTGCAAAAGAAAATCCTCTGGAATTTGACCTTACAGCAGTTTGTGTGTCTGTGTGTGTGTCTGTGTGTGCATGCATGTGCACACACATGTGCATATGGGCACACAAAGGAACACACATTTTATAGTTTTACAGAAATATAATTCTCTAAATCAGTGGTTCTCAACCTGTGGGGTATAGCCCCTGATGAGATCGAATGACCCTTTCACAGGGGTCGCCTAAGACCATGAGAAAACACAGATATTTACATTATGACTCATAACAGTCTCAAAACTACAGTTATGAAGTAGCTAAAAAGAATAATGTTATGGTTGGGGGTCACTACAACATGAGGAACTGTACTACAGGGCTGCAGTGTTAGGAAGGGTCAAAATGGCTGCTCTAAAGGCTTAAAAGAGAAACGCTCTTTTATTATAATCGTAAACTAGACTCAACCCTAAGATACAAGCAAGCACATGGGAAGGCTTGTGGGGAAGTGCGGTGTATTAAAGCCATCTCATCATAAGCACAGCCCCAAACAACACTTCAGCTCTCCTTGGCAGCAAGGCAGAACGGTTTCAAATAAGGCATGGAAATTTCTCTAAGCATCTTGCTAAGTTATAGATCACCCTGCTGCACAGCAGCATTGCCGATCTACGAGGGGTGGAATAAGCTCTGGCCCCGTGTGTCTGGTAGGACAGCCAGCTTGCAAGCACTCTGAGATGAGTGTATCTTCAACTCTTTGGCAGTAAGACGGAATGAGATTGAAGTTCAGGGGTATCCCTTAAAACTGCCAAAGTATGACAGGTTGGGCCGTGAAGTTCCCTGGAGTTTTCTTCTAAGAAAAACACTGAGGCCTCAGCAGTGAATCCTCCAACTGGCTCTGAGAGCAAACTCTAATCTGTTATGGAAAAAAATAAACACTGAGTACATTTGCCTGCGTCTGCTGATGCCTTCCTTCCCAAGGGCTTGTGACTGCGTGGAACACACGTTAGCTGTAACTAAGAAACTGAGGGCAGAGTTGGGCTCTGTAGCCTCACCAATATTTTTTTTTACAGGTTCTCCATGTTCTCTAGACTGGCACAAAGTCTGCCAGTCTGTCTTCCCTGGTGCTGACCTCTCCAGGTGTGCAGGTGCCATCCTACATACTAGGGGGGATGGTCCAGAATCCACAGAAGCTCCAGCCTTTGAGGTTGGCAACACTCTCTGTGTTGGTTTGATTGTAATTACTGTAAAATTACTCCATTGTTGTGAAGGTCAGAGATAATAGCAATGGCTGTGCTTGCTGGGCACTCTTCAGTACTGCTAGCTCTATGTCACAGGCCCTAAATATTGTGTGACTGTGCCATAGGGTTCCCTTTCCACTTCCCTCGGGAACTAGACTATTTTCTGTCACTAGAGTTCCCCCAGGCCCAAGTTGTCCTCTAGCATCCCTTGATTTGAACTCTTTCTTCTGAAGTCTCTTTCTTTACTAGGTTCTTCCCCCTAATCTGCAAGCAAGGTCTGGCACTTCCTAAACAAAATGAAATAAAGTAACTGAATATCTCCTCTAATATTAAATCTTTTTGCTGAGAATTTTTCACCAAACAATAGGTCCCATTCAATATGTTCTGCTTCTGCTGTCAGTGGTCCACTGAAAACTCACCTGCTGAGCACGCATGCTCTATGAATGGTCAAGCCTAGTGGTCAAGCTGTAGGTTGAGAGGTTTGAGGTTGATTGAATCCTCTCATTGGCAGGCCCAACCCATTTGGCTGCTGTTCCTTTCTCTTTCGCAGTTCCCTGCATGCATTCCTCATCCCGTCTGCTTCTTTCAAGCTTTTATCTCCTTCCTATACCTAGTCCTTAAACGTGAGTGTGAAGCTCCATTCTTGGCCTCCTGCTGTTATCACTTAAAGTAAAGCATCCTCCTGACGGATCGCCATCATCTGGGATCAAGATTTTGGCTATTTGTATGCTCGGTGACTCTGCAGCCACTGTCTGTCCAAGGTGCAAATGATTTTCAGATTCTTCTCTCCCCCATTGGTTCTTGAAACTTTTACTGAAGAAAAATAAATCAACTGCTAGGAGAGCTATTAATTGGCCACTTATCCATTGACAACTTGCATTGTTTTTTTTTTTCAGAGCGGTATTAAACAGTATTGGAAGATAGATTAACAATTATCTCCAAGCCTAACAATAATTTAGATACAAAACTGTTTTGCGAGCCTATCTTGGAATACAAAGGGTGTTTAACTTCCCACTTCCGTTCTCTGGAGCCAAGGGTAGGTCATTCCCTTATTGACATGCATCAAATACATCATGTTTTATGTCTGCCGATACTATAATTCAATACCAGTTCTCCAGCCACATTTGTTGTGAGCATAAAGTACATCGTGTAACCTCAAGCCTCTAACAGTAGCAGGCTTAAACAGGAATGGATGCTACTACAATGATGTTGCTTCCTTTGATGTGACAGCTGAGCATTCATCTCCCCCCTCGACTCAGATGGTTTCTTCATCAGATTAGAGCGATCAAGGTGAATTTAGTATCATAAGTTAGAGTGAAGACATCTGCCACATAATACCATGCTGTAGCTTTGAAAAAAAAATCTAAATCTTGGGCCAATCTATTCTCTGGTAACTACTTTACAGTTCCTAAAAGCAGTTATTAGGGGGCTGGAGAGATGGCTCAGGATTAAGAGCACTGACTGCTCTTCCAGAGGTCCTGAGTTCAATTCCCAGCAACTACATGGTGACGCACAACCATCTGTAATGAGATCTGATGCCCTCTTCTGGTGTGGATGAAGAGAGCCACAGTGTACTTGCATACATAAAATAAATCAATCAATCAAAAAGAAAGAAAAAGCAGTTATTATTCAAAGAACATAAGTTTTCTCAGATGAGCATGTGAATGAATTGAGGGAGGTAAACAAAAATTAAAGTAGATGTGGTCTGAGAGGGGAATGGCCTGATTAAAAAAAAAAAAAGAATAGTAATTCAGTGCTTATTCCTGCTATAGTGCAGTTCTATTGACCTTAAGGGAGCATCCCATGGCATACTGCTGAGCCCAGTCCCGAGATATTCTGTTGTACTATCTCTGTCTTTGTTTCAGATCTGTGCAATCTCTGGCACTAGAGATCATCTGGGGTTGGATCACACAGAAGTGAACAAATGCACAAAAGAACTGGAGACATGTTGACGCAGGAGACACTATGATCTGAGAATATCAAGACCAATGCTGCCATCACTGTTAACATTTGGATAGTAAATTCTTGTACATGAAACCTTAGGTGGTTTGAGAGGTAGGCTGTAGAAAAATTAATTACAAAAAACCAAAAAGAAACAAACAATAAATACATAAATAAAACAAACAAACAAAAAACCAAAACCACACCACCTTGATATGAACTGTCATTGGGTCTTATAATTGTGGTTTGCCAATGCAACATATGATCTCTAACTGAATGTGTAGAACAGTGTGGGAGGATCTCAGGACAAACCACTTAGTTCCTCATTAATCCGTTCCAGCACCATAGTCTGTGATTTTTGCCTTGTTCCTCACTATCCTGATAGGTACTCAAACATTAAGCCCAAACTCCTGATTATCCTGGAGGTGAGAAAGCAGTTGTCTCTTCTTACACCAGCTCTGCCAGTCCCAGGCGCCTGATATGTAGGAGGTGAGAGAACCTCTCAGCAGGTGAAAGCAGAGCAGACTTTCGAAGTTTACATCAAACACCTACTAGAGACCCCCACTTGGATCTCTCCCAAGTAGACTAGAAGGTATAATATCCTTTCCTATCTTAGATATGATGTTCTTCTTGAATTTGCTCCAAATCTTAGTGGCCTTTTCTCAGACTAGAAATCTGAGGGCCGATTTCCTTGACTCATCACTGGATCCAAGGACATCCACGTGAATCCCCTTTGTAGTATAGCACTCATTTCTCCCTCTCACACACAACTGTCCAGCTCCTCCTTGTATCACCTCTCAGACCACTGACCAGTCCTCAGGTAGTGTACTCCCCTACGTGGAGTAGCTTCATAGCTACTGAACGCACAGGTCCAGGTGTGCAGTAACCAATATCTAGTGGGAAAGTCATAGAAATAGTTCTAGAAATATTTTGCATCTCTTTATTCTCATTCAAATCTCTCTAGAAAGCTTATTGGTGTTGGAAAGCTAATTGGTTCCCTTCGAACAAGTTCCCTTCTGTCTTACTTAAATGGCCACTTTTGTCATTTGCAATTATAATCAGTGACTATACACAGGTCTTTCTAATCTCTCCCATGAATTATACTTATCTAATCCCGTTGGTCTATGACTGCCAACAAGGACAGAACCTGTGTCTATGAACTCCACACACTTGTACCCTATGCAATGTGTCCCCCACCTACCAATATAGCTCCCCAGCAAGCACTGAAAAGCTTGCTGATAGGATAAATATTCTTTAACAGCCCTTTCCTATAGAATAAGATCTGTTCATGGTATTATGGACTTCTGGCATTACACTGCTTGGTTATTTCATTATCTCATTCTTAGCCTCAGAGTACCCCAAATGCATTTCACTTTCTCAGGAAGCAGGAAAATCAGACATTCCAGCAGATCTTATTGACTACAGTCTCTATTCTCTGCTTCCCTCAGCTGTCACCTTCCTACATATGGATTCCCTTCCTAGGGCAGATGAATATCCATCTCGGCTTCTCCCCATCAAAATGAGCACAACTGACATCTCATACTTGAACTCCTTAGAAACGCCATTTTCAACAGCTAAAACTCTTTGGCCAAAAACAACTTCCCAGAACCAGCAGGAGTGCTCTCAAGCCCCCACTGTGGCTGTTTATGATGGCGGAGGGTCAAGACATTTAGGCAGCCTTGATGGAGAATAACTCAAGAGCTATTTGTCCACTGACATACCACAGACAAGGCATCGGTGGGTTAAGCTGGATCCTACTTCATCATGACATCTGTAAACTACAGTGTGAGTCTTTAAAGTCTTTGGAGTTATACAATAGGGAAGGCTACTAAACACAACCCAAACCTCTTTCACTACAAGGAAAACTGTTGAGGGCTTTTATTTTACTTTCTACTCTCAAGACATTGGAGATTGATTAGGTTCAGGGTATTTGCTGAGGCCATGTACTCCCCATCAGGCCTCTAATGAGGTGAGGGGGTAGAGGCTCCAATAGGAGACCCTAATAATAAGAATTTACAGGATGTAAAGTGGAGAGCTCTGTGCAAAGGGAAGTGTCCCATTCATCTGGGAGGCTTGTGGAATGTTTTGTGACTAACTGGGATCTAAAGCATCTGTAGCATCTGTATCAGTTACCTTTGCAGTACTACAACAAAATGCCAGAAGCAACTAGTTTTATATATTAAAAAAAGAGAATCATTTAGTTTTGCAGTTTCTGAAGGTTCAAGACTAAGATCAGGTAGCCTTATTTATGTGACCTCTTGATGGCAATATACCATGATGGGAGGACATAGAGGAGCAAAACAGTCATATCTGGAACTGACACAGTAAGAGAAAGGACAGGTAGGGCCCTATAGTCCTTTCCTAGGACATGTCTCCAGCATATAGGAACTTCCCATATTCTGTAGCACTCTCCCAGTTCTATACACTAGGGTCCAAGCCTTTAACACATAGACCATTCAGTTGGCATAATTAAATAATTAAGCCACCATCAAGCTTTGGCAACATTTAAAGTAGGCGGGAGTAGGACAAGGGGAGAGAAAGGTAGGTCCAGAGAATAGGACAAACAGAGACATAGACAAAGAGAATAAGGATGTGTTAACACTGTACTAGGGATCAGTAGGAAGAAAAGAACAGAAATATAACTGGAAGTAGTCATGAGGGACTGTGAATGCTGAGCTAGGCAGTTTGGGGACCGACAGTAACTGTCGATGGTTTTCTAATGAGACGGTGTCTCTTCATTACTGTACCTACAGGGACTGTGGAATGGCAGTCACTCCCATGTTCCATTCAGAACCACAGATGCACATTAGTCTGTCGGTCTGTCCGGGAGCCAGCCAGACACCTTCTTCTGGCCACGGGATCTGCATCCACATGATGCACAGACATACATGCAGACAAAACACTCATGCATATAAAATTAAAATAAATAAATAAATCTTTCACAATGTGAAGACTGGTCCTCTTACTGGCCAAATAAATCTGAATCCTTTGGAGTAGGAACTAGACATGGTTACTTGAAAAGAAATGTTCAGGTGCTGTCCAATCAGTGTTGAGAGTGAATATCTAGGTGAACTAGTCAGGGAATGAGGCATACAGGACAGGAATTTCAGACACACTAAAGCTTCTTGCTCTGAAATAACTTCTTCATACATTATTAGCAATGTGTTCTTCAGTATGCTACAGTACTACTTCTGCTAGTTAAAAGACAGACAGTCAAACACATCAAGTCTCTAGACTGGAGTAAATACATTTTTGTGATATGCTTGACTGGGTAGGCATATGAAAAAATTTGAGGAAGAGTATTAGAAAAATTGACAGGTGTGAAAATCAAGGTCATTCATCTGGAATGCCCAAGATGGCTCCATTACCAGCTGTCTCCACTTATTAAAATGCTCCAGCCTTTATTAGCATAGCTGAATCTCATTCAAACTCTTGCCCATCAAGTTTGTTACATAAGAAAAATAGGACCAGGCTTTGGGTAACCTGATAAAAGAAACACTGATACCTTATGAATAAAGACTCAAGAATTAGGATTTTGGAGCTTGAGAGGTGGTTCAGTGCTTAAGGACACTGGCTGCTCTTCAGATCACCTGGGTTCGATTTTCAGCACCCACATGGCAGCTCACAACCATCTGTAACTCCAGTGCCAGAGGACCAGGCACCTTCTTCTGGCGATGGGATCTGCATCCACACGGTGTGCAGACATACATGCAGAAAAAAACACTCGTGCATATAAAATTAAAATAAATAAATCTTTAAAAAAGAAACCCAAGACTCCCTCCTCCTCTCCCTCTTCCCTTACTTCCCCCTTCCCCCACCTCCTTCTGCTTTTGTTGAGATAAAACTTCACTCCTGGAACTTGTGTTACAGCCCAGGCAAGTTTTAAACTCTTGATCTCCAAGCTATTGAGTGATAAGATAAACCGTCACACCCAGAAAGAGCCAGAACTTTTGTTAAATATTGTATTGTTAAATTTTGTAACACACAAGTTACAAAACACAGTCACTGTAGGTTAAAAAATTCGAGGATGGCAAACCAAGCATAAAGTCCCATGACAGCCGCCTGTGACCTTGGCTGACTTCTGTAATTAAGAGAGGGAAAATATCCTAAAAATCCCAAGACATTCCTGGGGGAGAGGTCCTGGATCCAGAGAACTGCTCCTTAGTCAACAATCTAATCTAAGGGGAAGAGCTCAGCCAGGACATTGGCCTAGAGAGAGGCTGGTCATACTGAGAGCCTCCATCCCATAAGCTAGCCAGGCAGAAGCTGTCAAGGCTAAACCTCAAGATCAGGAAGGACATGTCCTAAACAAGCTGGAAGACGGGAAGGCCAAGGTTAGGGGCCTGCCTGGAGCTAAGGGGTGAGCATCAGTACAGCTGGGAGTCTCAAGGCGGTACCTGGACCACCAGTTACAAGAAGCAGTTAAGGCTGAGGTCCCAGCTCTGTGAGACAGATAAACGGAGAACAGGCTGGGGTGGGTGGAGGAATAAGGATGGAGAGAAAATGATGTAAGGAAAAAACCCCGTGAGCTACTGAATGAGACTACAGACTAAGAGTGAGACACCACCTCATTTCATTACACACATATATGTATCTTCCAGGCACACATGTTAGATGAAGCTCACGAAGGTTTAACATAGAAGAAATGATAAGAAAGTTAACCCTCTGACTGTAATGAAAAGCAAATGGTAAAGCTAAAAGCAAAACACAGTTACAGTGTCCTTCACATTCTCCATACCCAGCAGCTGTATTGGAAGGCTAAGCCAGAAGAAGGAACGTTAATCTATAATGTGTATAATCTTGCTAAGATAAAATCTGGTATTTAGTGTGAGGATCAGGTTGTGTGAATCGTACAGTTGTCCCTATGTGTTAGTGTGCCAGTGTGAATAATCTTCACAAAAATCTTACAAGGCAGGTAGCTTTACTACTCCTATTTTATTTATTTTTTCATTTTATTTTGTGTGTGGGTGTTTTGCCTGCATGCATGTTTGTGCATCATATGTGTACAGTGCCTGTAGAGGTCAGAAGGGGGCATCAGATCTCCTGGGATTGCAGTTATAGATGGTTGTGAACTGCCATGTGGGTGCTAGGGATTGAACCCAGAGACTGGAAAATCATCCAGTGCTCTTAGCCACTGAAACATCTCACCAGCTCCTTCATAGCTCTTATGAGGCCTACAGAAAAAAAAAAACAAAACCATGACTTCTGTGCAGAATAGTTTTATGTCTACTTGACACATGCTAAAGTTATCTGAGAGGAAGGAAACTTCAATTAAGAAAATGCCTTTATAACACCAGGCTATAGGCTATACAGGTAGAGCATTTTCTTAATTAGTAATTGATGTGGGAGTGCCCAGCCCATTATGAGTGGTTCCATCCCTGGGCTGGTAGTCCTGGGTCCTATAAGAAAGCAGGCTAAGAAAGCCAATAGGTAACTTTCCTCCATGGCCTCTGTCTCAGCTCCTGCCTCCAGATTCCTATCTTGCTTGAGTTCCTGTCCTGACTTCCTCTAGTAATGAACTGTAATCAGGAAATGTAAGGAAATAAACCCTTTCCTACTCAAGTTCTTCTTGGTTATATTGTTTGGTCATGGCAGCCATAGAAGCCCTAACTAAGACAACTACACTTGAAGGAGCAGTTCCTGGTTCTAATACAAGCTGGCCATCTAGGCTTCTAACAACCTGTTCAAGCTGTTTCTTTAGAAAAGTAACTGATTTTGCAGGTGAAGGGAAAACAGTAGAACATAAAAAAAGACACAATGCCATTTTCATGGTCAGATGCTCGATTCATCCAGTCAGCTATGTATTGAGTTCCAGCTATGAGCCAAGATCTTTCCTCTATACTGAAGACAACATGCAGGTCTTACAATTAGACAGAATATATCTGTATCTGTATCTGTATCTGTATCTGTATCTGTATCTGTATCTGTATCTATATCTTCTATCCATATCCATATCCATATCCATATCTGGATCTGGACCCGGACCCGGACCTGGACACGGACACGGACCCAGACATGGACACAGACACATATACATGCATACATATATGGCGTCAAATCTAGTTCTTTGTGAGTTTGAGAGGCACCAAACATTACATCTGGGAATCTGTGTTTTTCCACATGTTAAACATACAGCTGGATCTCTGATGAAGTGTTACCAACACTGTGAGGCTTAGAAGCCAGGGTTCAGCAGAAAGAGGCTGTTTACCAGCTATGTAGAGAAAAATGGTATTGATCAGGTGAGACAGGTTCCTGCCCCAGGATTGCCATGGAACTTGTACCCAACTATGAGTGTCAGTCTGTCTGGGCTATAGTGGAAAAACAGAGAGCCTACAATGGACCTCTGAGGTGCAGCTCTTACATCGTATGCAGAGACTGAGCAGGCCCCTAGCTGCTCAGGCCCAGAGCACAAGGTCATGCTCAAACAGGCAGCAGGAGTATCAGGGTAACTTCAAAGAGCTGCTGCTGATGCAGCAGAAACAACTTAGCCAGATTTCTGCAGGCAGTATCTTTTTGAGAGGCACCAAGGGAACAGACTTGTCCTGGGTTTCAACCTCTATCCAGCAGGGTTTTGGGTGAGTGGAGCTTCTGCTGGGAAAGTTCCACAAAACAATCGGCAGAGGTAACACAGAACCAATGGGGACAAGAGCTTCCTTAACAACCTGGTAATGTCTAGGTCAGATGCTACAGTGGCCTTCCAGGGTTGGCACAGTAAAAGAGAGAATGACTTCCTCTTCCATAAAGTCTCTTTGGGATCCTTGCCAGACTTTGGGTCCAGCTGGGTCTCAAGAAGAATCAGGCAGGAATTATCACTATTGATAATAACTGGCACATGATTGTACGCAGAACTGAAACTCAGACAGCCAGTGAAAAGTATCCTCAAAAGATATGGACAGAGTTTGGGTGTAGGAAAGGAGTACCAGAAAGTGATGCCTGCGTATCATCACAATGAGATAATAGTACACCCTACCATGTCCCCACCCCGCCTCTGGTTATTCTTTCTCAGCTTCCATATTGCCGTTCATGCTGAGGAACAAAAGATACACATCTGTTTCTTATATTGAGAAATTTCTCTCTCCTTGGACACTATCAAAGATGCACAAAGTAGATCTTCCTCTTAAATGTATTGAGTTTCTTCTTTACCTTTGACCAGAACCATCCCCACATCTACCTTTTTCTCCTAAGAAAGAGAATAGTACCTAAGTTCAGTTTGTTCTCCCTCCCAGTGTTCAGCTAATGGCTTTTCAGATAGGGGAGGTTAAGATACTAAGCCAAAACTGAGAGCAAAGCTCACTCAGTTACTAATCTGAGTTGTGATGAAGCCAACTGTCTGGTCCCTAAGGATCCCAAGCCCAATGGCTTCTGCTCTGACAGCTGTTAGGGAGAAAGTGGAAGGAGCAGTCTCAATTTTTGCTGAAGGATTGTTGCTCAAAAGGGATCCAATAGTCTCCGAATGATGAATGAATAAAGGTGATTTTTGCTAAAGATAAATGAACGCAGAAGTTTTTATAGTTTAAAATGTGTCTCTTATCTTCTAATATTGAATTCAAACCTAAGATTTCAGAGCAAGCTCCACCTTGAATTTGACATAATGTCACCTACTTTGATAAGTAGAAAAATTAATATATACATATATGTATATATGTGTATAAATATATACACATTCACACATACACATATAAAATTACTATGAAGGTAGTCAAAACTGTGTAGAAATCTGGCAGTCAGATAAACCAAGAAATTGGCCTCACGTAGTTTCACAGAGCAGGGGAGTGATTCTGTGGCTTAGGGTGTTTGTCAGCCATTCCCAGATCCGCCTTTAGGAAATTCTAATTTACAAATTGATTTCTGGAATTCACTCTTCACTGGGCATTGACATTGTTCACTCCACTGTAGGTTAACCTACTGACCAAGGACATATAGGAAGTTCTATTTGTGTTGCAAGGACTTGTGGGTAAAAGTCTGTGGCATTCACAGCTTTCTTGGTGAATGCAGCCCGCAGAAGTGTCTGGAATCTGTTTCAAAGAGTTTCTGCAATAAAGCGCAGGTTTGCAGATAGCTTCCAAAATTTTATTGTTTTAATTTCCCAATCTAGAGTAAGGGGAATTCTCAGTGATCATTTTGTAGCAGGCAAGTACAGCAGCTGGCACACATCTGCCTTGCTGCCCCAGAGTCTGCAATGGACAGTTGTGTCCAGATTTCAGCCGTTGAGACTTGGACCCAACTTGTCTGCTTTACCCTGGAGTCCTCAGGACAGGATGAATTAATGTCCTCCAGCCAAGCCAGAGGTCCTAGCCTCCAGCCAGAAAGCACTGGCCACATGAAAGAAAGCGCAAGAGCCACAGTGCATTTATTTATGTGATTAAACTCTAATCACCTTTTCCTTACGCACCTTCCTGTTTTCCCTGGAGGGGGCTGTTTAACGGTCACATTGGTGTAGAGATGCCAGCTCTGTGCAGTGCTTTCTGCCAGCCTGGGCAGTCCTTGTGCTCAGCAGGCAGCAGCTTGCTTACACAGGATTTTGAATGGAAGGCAATTTTGATCTGACAGGAGGCCATAGAGAGCACTGAAGACCTCAGAGTCCTGGTTGTGAGAGAGATAGCCATTTCTTTGTTTCTAGGGTCACAGAAGCTTGAGACAAATGAGCTTAGGGTACAAGATTCAGAGAACTGCTTGCTCTCAGGTAAATGGTTCATTTTGATCCTAGTCTTACTTGGCTAATGACATAGGTATGGGTATATGTGGTGTGTGTGTGTGTGTGTGTGTGTGTGTGTGTGTGTGTGTAGGGGAGAGTTAGCTGTATGTGGGAAGGTTAGGGGTGTGTGTGTGTCTACACTGTGGTAGTCTGGATTTCTCAAAGTGTGGCTCCCAGATCAGTAGAAACAACAGCAGTTCCAGTATCTTGGAACTTGTGAGAAATTCTCAGGCCCCAATCCAGACCACTGAATCATACTCTTAAGAAAAGATAGGAAACTGTTGGAATACTCCCACTGGGTCATCCTGATGTCTTCTCAAAGAAACTCTGAGAAGCCTTGCAAACTAGAGAATAATGCTCCCAAAGCCACTTCGATAACAGAGGTAGAGCCATCCTTCAAAAAATTGCAAACTCAATCAGAACAGAGAATAGAATGGGGAAGGGTCAAGCTTAAACTCTTCTCTAAAGCAAGGCAGGGACCCCTTAAACAGCAGGGTTGTCTTTCTCACACAAACCTAAATAAACTGCACTCAAGACCTGGCAAGTGTTGGAGACAAAGATGATTATTAATATCTTCCTTCCGGTTTCTTTCCCTAGCTGTGGTCGCTCAGTCAACATGTGATTAGTTGAAGGCTTAGATTCTCATCTGAATGCTGTCATCAGCCACCTGTGCCGGTCAGGGAAGCTCACATAGGCACGGCTCCCAAAGAAACATGGGTAGGAAGGATTGTGGTGACGGACCTCACATCCTAAGCAAGGGTCCAGTTCCAGGGAGCAGGGCTGGATGACTTAAACTCGAGGATACCTGAGTTGGGAGAAAGCTCAGCCTGCTTCCTTTCTACAGCAGCATGTCTTTTAAAGGAGTCTACTCCAAGCTCCCCAAAATGGTCCAGAGTAACAAGTTTCAAAATGAATGGAGAAAGGAAAAGTGGAGGGGCACCGGTGCTTGTTACTGGATTTTTTTCTTTTTACTGTAACAATGAAGAGTAAGAAGACACATCACAGACTCCTTTTCGTTTAAACGTTGTCACTGGAACCCCAAATGTGCAGAGTAATGTGATCGTGGTCAGCTGGCAACTGGCCTAGCCCAGCGGCTTCAGGCACTCCGCGATGGAGTTAACTCTTTTGTCCAGTGCTGAATTAGATACTGGACGGAAAAGGATGAATCACAGGTAAAACTGTTGTGGGGTGGACCTAAGTGGGAGGTCTTAGCACGGAGGACTGTCACAACAGTGTGGAAACATTTCTGCAAAGCTTCCTGCGAGCTAGTCAAACTGACAGTCTCAGCTCAGGCAAGTGGCGCTAAGGACTAGCAAGGCTATCAGCCTGCAGGGGGCACAAGGGTAGGGGGTAACAGTCCTTAACAGAACCCCCCTTCGTCCCTTTCAATAGGGTGTACTGGGGTTAGGAGCGCATGCTCAGAGCCAGGTACCCAGCTGTTCCCCCCCCCCCCCCCCCCCCCGCCCCTTCCCCCCCCCCCTCGTAGTTTCCCTGGCCACTCTGCTGCAGGAGAGTTGGAAGGAGGCTTCATGACTACATTTTTCCTCCCAAAGGGAACCAACTCCAAGATAACTTTACTTCCGGGGGGTTAGGGGAAACAAGACGTGAAGAAAGTTCACCCCAGCACTTTTCTATAGAGTCCTCTTACCTTCCTCATTTAGAATCCAAGGCAGAAACGCAAACACCGAGTCAAAGCCACATGTGTCCTCTTCAAAGGCACAGGAGCCAGCGGGCAGATCCAGGGCACTGGCAAGCTGCAAGGCTGCGGGCACAAAGGGACTTTCAGTTTGGTTTTCTGCCTGGCAATGTTGCACCAGCCCTGGGGACCAACTACCTGGTGAAGTTAGGGAAGTCATGTGGGAAAGAGAGAGAAGGATGCATGACCTCCCTCAACACTCCTGGGACCCTCCTCTGTACAACTCCACACCCACCCCCCATCCCAGGCTTGACCAGGGAGAGCAGGGAGCTTAATGGCTGAGAATGATCCAGAAGAGCCGTTGGATGGCTGAGCGGACACCAAGAGCTCCACCCTAACAGCTCAAGTAAGAGCGAGTTTCTAGGACGTCCGCCCTTCCCGGGGGTCTCCTGTTGGTTCTTACCTTGCACTACCAGCAGGACTCCCTGTAGCAGCATAGTTAAACTTTCAGGCAGGAGGACCTGTGAGAGCTGCTGGCTGCTGGCTCACTGGGGCCCGCTGCTCCTAGGAAAAGGAGCGTGCTAGGCAAGGAGCTGGGGACCTGCTGAAGCTGCCACAGGCTGCTCAAATTCGTCGGAGGAGCTGCAAGCCAAGGCGCCCGTGTGCAGAGCGCGCTGCACAGGGCTGCAGCACCCGGGCACTTTTAGCCCAGTTGGGCCCGGGACGACCTCCGGACTGGACAGGGAGGAGACAACTGCACACTTGGGAAGGGCTAGCCACCACTTGGGGAAGAAGAGAGGGCAGCAAGCGATGCCTTCGTCCAGAATTTTAAAGCTGGGGACCAGACCTCTTGCATACACTTGGAAGGGGCAGTCCCTCTGCTGGGTTGCGACCAGAGGCTCCTGCCCCGCCCATCCGCGGTGGGAAACAGCTTATTTCAGGGGACAGCCTTCCCTGAATGTAGCTTGTATATCTCGTGGGGGGGGGGTGACCCTAATTTTAACCACCTTTCCTCGGAATGGAATTCTCTTAGGACTTTCTAGAGGAAATTTTGGATATGGTGGGCGTGGGATAAGTTTTAATTCTCAGAGCGTCAGAACTAATGACGTAGTGTTGCTAACCCTGGAATAGTAACACCCACCCCCCAATTTATCCGGAAGAATGTCTGGCATGCTTGGTGTTCAGCATTCCCTGGTCCAGTGAAATGGGGGGGGGAGTATTCCTCTTCTGCAAACAGCCAATGTAACAGAAGGTTGCGGAGGGGGTCACTTCCCTGGTATCAAATAGTTAAAAGTAAATTAGTTTTTTTTTTCTGCTTCTTAATCCTTTTTGTAAGCTTGTGCAGGCATTTCTGTGACTAGAGTGGGTTTATTTTTAATCCCCTGAAGAGGTCGATGCTTGAGTCCCTGATTCAGTACTTCTGGGGTAGGATTCCTAATTCTGTATATTTCTAATCACTTTCCAGCTGAGGTTGGCCTAGACCCACTTTCTGGGGGCCGCTGGTCTAAAACACTCCTGTTCAGCTGTCAAAGTTCTGCTCCCTGCCTTCAGTTTGACCTCTCAAGCTTGTTTTCCCTACCTTCCACAGCACCTGTCTTGTTGGGCCTAGATGCCCTCTCTCCCTGACCCTTGACGCTGGAGTGACTAAAGCTCTCCCTTAACTCCTGCTTCCTTTTCTGACCACTCCACCAGTGCTTTACCAGGTCCCTCAAATTTAGATATGACCTCATCTATTAGAGGTTGATGACGCTTAAATACCATGCTTGCTGGGGAAGCTCAGCGGCCGCAGCCTTCTGTCTGCAACCTGACTATTTCCACGTGGATGCTTGCACGTTGTCTTGTACTTAACAGGTCTCAGGGAGAATGGTTCATACTGTCAAACTTCCTCTTCTCCATCTTAGTTAACACAGTTATTTTCCAATTGCTGATGACAGAAGAACTTGAGAGTTTGGAGTCAGGTCTGACTGCTCTCCTCTTCCCAAGACAATGCCAAATCTTGCTTGTTCGGGACTGACATCACACCAGGTACCCACCTGCTCCATGTTCACACTCAGGCCCTGATTGGTCCCTGCTGGCATCTTTGTTGCCCTGGGATACCACAGTGGCCTCCTCATCCTGATCTTTTCATTTCTTACGCCTTGCCCACCACACTTCCTTCCAACTAGAGTTGTTAGGGCTTCCCTTCAATACAGAAATAAGGCCATGCCACTCTTTGCTCAAGACCCAGCAATTTCCCACATCATTTACCAAAATCCACATTCTTCATAAGGACCTGTGACGTCTTGCCAAACCTCTTCTTATCTCCTTCTTGTCAGCCCTCAACGCTTGGTTTGCAATCCGGCTGTGTCCTCACAGGGCATTACACTAGCGATCCCCGCTGTTCAAAATGCCCTTCCCCACAGTCGCTGTGCTGCCTGTTAGGCTGTCACTCTGTCACTCGGTGTCACTTTAGCAGTGGAAAATCCAATAACCACCTCCTTAATTTGAAAAAGTGTTTAGGATCTGTCTTTGAAGTTCAGACATACTTTTATGAATTTTCTGTACGTTAAGGTTCAAAGGATCAGGAACTTGTTTGGTGTATGCTACTTACTGTGTTTATATGCATTTCCTCAGGTAGGAGAGAAACATTTATTATATACACTATTACAGATATTCTATAGAAATGATCTCATTTGATCTTCATAAGCGGTGGCTATGTTATTATTACAGTTTAGATCCACAATGTTTCTGAAAGACCCTTGTGTTAAAAGGCTGTTTCCCAACCTGGTGCCATAAGGCTATATGGAAGATAAGTAAGAAGTGCGTCCTTCTGGGAGCTCCTCAAGTTGTTGGTATGTGCTCTTAGAGGGCTGGTGAGTCAGTCCTCAGCTTGTTCCTCTTTCTCTCTTCAAAGTCTTGGCCATGAGTGCAACACCTTTGCTCTGGCACATGTTCCTTACCATGGTTTGAGCAGAGACCTCTTAAGCTGGAAGCCTAAAGAAACCTTTCCTCTTTATAACTTGATCATCTCAGGTATCTGTTGCAACAACAGCAAGTTGACTAGTGCAATGAGTTTCATTTAATGGATGGAGAAACTGAGGCACAAAGTCCAGTGACGACAGGTGGTAGAGTCAAGACTAACCCAGCTAGCTCAGAAACCTCCTTCACTGTGAGTTCCATGTTGGCTTCTTGCTCAGAGGTGACACCCTCTGATGGATACAAATATTCAGAGACAGATGTGAATCCATTTGAACTTCAAGACAGTGATTTCAGCTTCACAAGCTACTGTCAATCACAAGCCACTGTGAAGCACAAGCCACTGTCAAACTGGTGCTGCTTTGTTCAAGTACTTATAAAAATATTTGAAATATTTAGAATTGCCTTAGATTCATCTTGTGTGTCACAAGCTGTAAGGAAGTAAATTTTTTCAAAAAAAAGCTTTAAAGCCCTGGAAAGATAGCCAAATAATTAAAACACGATTTAAAACCTTAAGGCCACACTACCTATGGAAAACAGAATCATTAGACACTAGCACAAACTCAGTGAAGTCAAATTTCCACTTAGTATATACTGTTATGGTCAGTAAGTGCCCAGCACAGAACTTTGTACAGGAAGGAAGAGATATTGTAGAAGGCAGGCAGAAGGCTGCAGAAAAAATCCAGAGAAACCAGGAGTTCTGTGCATCAGTCCTTGTCCTTTGGTCACTATGGATGGAGCCTGGCCAGATGCTGTACTATCTTATCATTTAGACAAGAAGAACCAGAGTTCAGGGACCCAGGACTCTATCCCTGAAGACTTAGTTTAGTCAAAGGATCAACAATGTACATAAAGATCCAGCTTGGGGAAAAAAAGGTACACATATTTAGGAACTATGGTAGGTTAACAGTGTCCTCCCTAAAGAGATACGCATATATCCTTAAGGCCATGAGTGTGACCTTATTTGGAAAGAGAGGCTATATGCTTAAGTAATAAAATTAGGGATGTTGAGATGAGGTCATCCTGGATGAACAGATGGGCCCTGAGTCAATGGTAAATAAGTGTTGTAAGAGAGAGAAGGGAAGTCAGACACATACAGCAGATTCCATAAAGATGGAAGAGGAACTGGGCTGGGCAGCCCCAGGAATGTATGGGACTTTGAAACTGGAAGAGGTGAAAAATACACCCCCACCCCCACCCCAAGAGTCCTGGAGGAGCAAGCTTTGCAGATTTCTTAACTTTGAACTTCTGGCTTTAACACTGTAAAAGGTTTAGTCATTTGTTCCAGTGTGTGTGTGTGTGTGTGTGTGTGTGTGTGTGTGTGTGTGTGTGTGAGATAGATAGATAGATAGATAGATAGATAGATAGATAGATAATGTCTCTATAAAGTGGATGTTGTTATTGAATTCATTTTTCAAATAATAATAGTAAAAAAACAACAGACCAAGAGTGGTCTTGAACAATTGACTTGTTCAAGTTTACACTTCTGGCCAATAAGCCACCAGAATTTGATCCCAGAAGTCAGACTCTGATGGTTTTGCACTCTATAAGGTGTAATTCTTTTTAACAGAGGCTTCCTGCAGCATATGCTGGGGAAATGACCTGTGCTCAGTGTCTACTGTGTATCGACTCATAATATTTGCCTCTCACTGGGACTGAGCCAACCCCAGTATTATTAATCATGCTCTGTGCTTTTTCTAGCATCATGGAAGTTTCTAAATTCAGGTTTCATAAGAGAGCCAAGTGAAACACTGATGCTCCTTGCAGGAATTCCTGTAGCTGTTTCTGTCTTCTCCCATAGCTGGAGAAAGCTCAGGAAAGAGTTTACCTGGGGAAAGAAGAAAGTAAGCCAGGGTTTGCACTTGCACCATATGCACTGTGCTGCCCCAGCACAGAAGCTATTTGTCGCACCCACATTCCTTTCTGTGATTGGCTTTCCTGTAGGCTTAAAATATTCACAACCTACTTTAACAAAGGTTCTTAAATGCTTTAGCCTCCACCACCCACCAGAGGTAGTTCAAAAAGAAAGGTTAATAGGAAATGGGGTTTGTGGACCTGTTTAGAAATAGTTCTTTGGGGCAGTTCCAGTCTCCATTGTTAGCAATACAATCCTCTAGTAAAACACCAACACAAACCAGCAGCTGCAATCCACTCAGCAATCGCTATTCAAGAATCAGCAACGGCCATTGGATCCAGAAAAAACCTCGAGGTTCCACCAATTAGTCCGAGTATGAGGAAGCAACTAGAATGTCATGAGAGGTTCTTTGGCGAGTTACTGTCTACGAAGTCATGACGAGCAAAGATCAGAAATGTGATGTAAGGTGAACCAATGCCAGAATGTCATCAGCAAAGACTATCTTGGTAGAGCAAGGAGAACCAATGCCAGAGCCTCCTCTCATTGTCTCTGAGGTCACATTTATATTCTTTCTATATTCATTTCTATATTCATATATTCATATATTTCTATATTCATCTCACAGCCTCTCACGTGTCTGGTTCAGCACAACACCCTTTCACCTGTCTGCCTCAGCAAAAGATCAGATGGCATAACTGAGTTTCCAAAGAAACCATTTCCACTTCACTCTCCTGTCTTCATTTTCTTGTGCAGTATCATGGGAAGATAAGTTCAGCAAATGTTTCCTGAGTGCCCACTGTGAACCAGGTATCATACTTAGGGCTAGAAATCCAGGTGAACAAGGCATAGTGTCTGTCTTGGAGATAAGAATCTGGCTAATGAGAAAGTCATTTGAAGAGAATGTGTTGATGAGGTAAGATAGAACAAAGTCATACAGAATAAACAATGAGTCTAGGTCAGTGTTCTATTGCTGTGCAATGAGTGGCCACGACCATGGGAACCCTTGTCAGGGAAAGTAATAGGGGCTTGCTTACAGTTTCAGAGTTTAGTCCATTATTATAGTGGAAAGTATGGTGGCACACAGGCAAACACAGTGCTGGAGATGAAGCTCAGAGTTCTACATTCGAATCTGCAGGCAGCAGGATGAGAGAGAGAGAGAGAGAGAGAGAGAGAGAGAGAGAGAGAGAGAGAG
>NW_021604599.1:8850101-8948985 GCF_004785775.1 Grammomys surdaster | reverse complement strand
GAGAGAGAGAGAGAGAGAGAGAGAGAGAGAGAGAGAGAGAGAGAGAGAACCTAGCATGGAGTTTTGGAATCTCAAAGCCCACCCCCAGTGGCACACTTCCTCCAATAAGGCCATATCTACTCCAATGAAACCACGGCTCCTAATCTTTCTCAAGTATTGTCATTCCCTGGTAACTAAGCATTCAAATAGATGAACCTATGGGGGCCATTCTTTTTAAAACTACCAGACAAAGGGTCAGGGAAGTAATAAAAATAAATGAGGAGTGCCAGTACCAGGAAGGCAATGGGAGTTTCAGACACTCTGGTGAGAGGACAAGACCAAGGTCAGCTAGAGGCTACCTGTTCTAGGCATTATTCAAAAGACTAATATTCAGGTCTTCATGAACAGCTCTTGGTTTTAAAATGTTGTTTGATAACTTACAACAAAAAGAATGGATTTCTCATTGGAAAACTACACTGCTCACCCTGCTAGAGTATGTAGCAAGCACACATGGCCAGTTCTACCATAGTAGAGAAAGTTGAGGCAGACAGTCTTACATCTTTTTCTAAACCACATTCCTCTAAGTGATAAGAAGCCATTGAGTTTCCTCCTACCTAACCAGTAACTGGATAGGCAGAACGACTCTAACAACTATAGCAGTAAGTCAGACACATTAAGTCATCATGCATTAATTGCATTCTCTTATGTTAGGTATTTTTGTAAAAAAAAATATATATATATATATCTCTTCTCTTAGCTCCTATGTCTTCTCTGATACATGTCAAGACATTGTGTTTCGAATTTCATCTTTCATCATTCCTGTTTCTATTCATCTCTGCTTTTCTTCCTTCTTCTCCTCTGTTCCACCTCTCCTATGTGTCAGGTCCAAAGAAAACTCTGACAAAAGCCAACATTCCTAAGGAACTTGTGAAGCTGATTCCTCTCTATCAAAAGAGCCATTACCCTTATCACTGGAAAAAGAGATAAATGGATATCTGTGATGCCTATTAGCATACCAAAGTTCATGCTGGCCCCCAGGTTCCCTCAGTATCACAAGTACTTTTCACACATTTCAGAGTCTATGCTAGTATCCTAGCTCTTCTCACATCCTCCTCTACCCTAAACTTCTCCAGCTCATGGTGTTCCCTTCTCCCAGTGTCTCATTTCTCCTTATAACCCTGCTATTTTGCCTATGTACTCTCTTGTTCCTTTCTTTGTGTTGGGCTCCATTTTGACCCTGTTTTGGGCCTTGTGGAGAAACCTGAGCCTGGCTCCAATTTCTTGTGGGAGAGTTTAAGCCTGGCTGGAGTTTTGAGACCTACCTCAATATCTTTTGTATTGGGGTGACTCAGCAAGACTTGTTTGGCCCTGCTTCTGCCCTGTTGTTGCTACCATAGAGTTTTGCCATTGGCCCTGTCAGTCACCTCATACCCTCCATCACCCTTCTCTGCCTCCTACGTCATTTCATCCCACCAAAAATCGCCCTCCTTATGCTTCAAGTTTATATAAGTGAGAGGCTGATGCAATAAAGTTGAGTTCCTGCTTTGACAAGACTCCTGGCCTAGTGTGTTTCTTTGGGCTGACAACACTCACCATCCCACTCAGCTCTGGAAAAAGACCCAGTGGGACTGAGACTTCTCTCTCCTCTTGCTTGGACCTGCTGGCTTTAAGGAACTGACATCTTTGTCTTCTTTTCTGTCTTTCCCCACCTTTCCCTCTCTCTTCTGTTCCTGTTACTCTCATAGCCAGATACAATTTGATGGCCATATTCAGTTTACTACTTTCTTTATGTTCTGGACTCTTCCAGATACCTCTAGCTTTTCTCTCCTTCATATCTACAACAAAAACCTTACTCTTAACCATACCATACAGCAGTCATGTTGTCAGTTTATACATTTAATGATTAACATCTTTTGCCAACAAATGAAACCTTCACTGTCAGAAATAGGTTACATAAGCCAGGCATGGTAGCACATGTCTTTAATTCAAGTACTGGGGAGGCAGAGGCAGAGGCAGCGGCAGAGGCAAGAAGTTCTCTGAACTTGAGGCCAGCATGGTCTACAGAATGAGTTCCAGCCCAGTCTGATCTACAGAGAATTCCAGGAAAGCTAGGACTACACAGAAAAATCCTATCTCAAAAAGAAAAACCACAAAACAAACAAACACCCTAAAGTTCTAAACAAGAGAGAGAGAGAGAGAGAGAGAGAGAGAGAGAGAGAGAGAAAGAAATGGGTTAAATAAAATTAAGTTGTTGGCCAAAGTGGCCAAATGGAAATCCCCAAACAACTTGATCTATTGCCAAGGTTATTGATTGCTTTCCAGAAATTGATGATAAGATCCTATTTTTGAAGACAGAACCTGCATGTCTATTAAACACAGAGAAGTCAAGATAGTGCCTAACTGGAGCACTCCTACTAACTAGTGTACATGGTCCTGGAAGGTGATCCATATGCCACCAGAGGAGAAAGGTAATCACCAACCAGCTACAAACCTTTTGCAATGAAGCTTATGAAAAGCTACAAAACTTTGATAATAGTGACCTGAATGTATCATGTGCAGTGCAATAGTAGCACAAAGACTGTGGTAGTAAGTAAGCATTACCTGATTGGATTTAAGATCTACTCTATGAGATGAAACCTATGATCAACACAAGTTGGGTAACCAAGAACATGAGGCTTGATAGGCAAATTGTCATAAGGGAAGACCACATACTGTTGTTCTGCTAATAGAACAGCAATAAAATGACTCCTAATGACATCCTGCTATACTCATAGGTCCATGTCTCACCTAGCCATCATCAGAGAAGCTTCCTCCTACAGTAGATGGAAACTAATACAGAGACCCACAACTAGACAATGTGAAGAAAATGAGAGACTTTGGGATATTCAGTTCAAATTGTGATGTCCCCATCAAATCCTCCCTTCAGAGTTCAAGGAACTCTTTAGAAGAGGAGGCAGAAAGAGTGTAAGAGCCAGAGAAGATAGATGATATCAAGGAGACAGTATCTTCTAGACACAACAGGACTGATACACATATGAACTCACAGAGACTGTGGTAGCATGCAGAAGGCCTGCACAGGTCCAAGCCAGATGGGATCTCAGCACTGAGAGGGAAAAGTGGACATGAGTTTCCATCCCAAATGAAGAATCTATCTCCAATAACGCTTGCAAAAAAGAAATTCACTCTCTCCAACAGAATCTCACTGGTCATACAAACCACACTTATGAGTAGGACTCATACCCAGCAGTAAATGGCCAACGCTAAATGAACCCAGTGATATTTTTGGAGATGTTTTTTCCTTCATGAAATTTTGTTTGAATATTATGGTTTCCAATTTTGTGCTTTTATGGGTTTTGTTTACATATTCATGTTCGTCTCTGTTTCTCATGACTTTTTTCTTTTGAATTCTGGTGTGTTTTTATTTTCCTATTTGTCTTATAAAAAGAGAGAAAGAAGGCACAGAATTGGATGGGTAGGGAGGTGGCGAGGAATTGGGCAGAGATGATGTAGGAGAAACCATGATCATAATATACTGCATAAAATTAGTTTCACTAAAAAATAAAAAAAAATAAGTGGCATCAGGAAAAAGATTGACACATTAGAATGACAGGAAATGTGTACTTTAACTGACAAGGACTGATGCATTCGCTTTGGTCCAGTGTACATTTTCACGTTTTCCAGAAACTTTTCAAAAATACTATATTATTCATCTATGTGGATATATATGTGCCCAAGGAGGTCAGATGCTCTGGAGCTGGAGTTACAGGCAAGTGTGAGTTGCCTGATATGAATGCTGGAAATTGAACTTGAGTCTTCTACAAGACCAATACATGTTCTTAATTGCTGGGCTATCACTCCAGTCACACACAGCTCACCAGTGACTTTAAAAATACATCTTTATCTGACTTTCACAAGTGTCTGTAATTTTCCTCAGAAGTAAAAAAAGACTACATTTGTAGTGTTTAGTTCTGTCTTGGTTTGTGTGTGTGTGTGTGTGTGTGTGTGTCTGTCTGTCTGTCTGTCTTTCAACACATGCACCCAAGTCCCCACTCATTACACATTGTGATGTTGAAAATCTGCTGAAAACAATTCCAGGTTCCTGGTCTGTCCTGCCATCGACCTCTGTTGCATTCCAGCAGGAGGTGCTGTCTGTGAGCTCTGCCCTGGGGCCAGTGGTGTCTCCTGGTTACTGCCCAGCTCCAGCTGCCTCTCACCCCCAAAGGGCAAACATGTGCCTGCTGCAGGTTTGAATCATGAATCATTGCAGGGAAGGAGACCCAGGCCAGTCAGTTCTTACAAATCTCCACTTATTACAGAGTATATATAGTCCACTGTTCAAGCTGCCCCATTCACATGACCTGGACCCACGAAGTAGGCGTTTCTACTAAGGGAACATTTAAAGGAAACTGGTCCTTAACAGATGCTCTGCTTGTGCCACTCATCTTTTCTCTATCAGCTTACTCCAAATTCCAGTTTGTCACCAGACAACATCCTTCACTATAACTGGTTTTGTTTGTTTAATCTAAACTCCTGGCTGCTAGGTCAAAGTGAAAATGCTACCATTTCTAGGGAGTGTGTAGCAGTCCAGGCAATAAGATCAATTAATAGAGGTACAAACTCAGTTCCATGAGTTGAATGACTTGCCTACAAGCACAAGGCTGGGACATGAACTGCTCATCAGCTACCACCAAAGCCCACCGCCTCCAAGCCATCCCCTACCCCCAGGCAGGCTTGAACATGAAATTTGATGTGTCACCTTCTCAGACTCCCCAGTCCTTTCTCCACAGTTATACCTAGTAAAGACCTGACTCCCAGCACCTCAATATTTCCTTATTTGGAAATGAAGTCACTGTAATTGCAATGAAGTAGGGTAGACGCCTCAAACTAATATTCATGATGTCTTTACACAATGAGAGATTTGGCCACAAATAAACATACAGAGAATGAATGTGAAGAAGAAAGCAGAGACCATAGTGATGGTTCCACAAGCCGAAGAATGTTGAAGACTGCTGATGTCCCCAGATTTGGGAGCAATAGATCCATCTTAATGTCCCTCAGGGAATAAACACCACTGACCCTTCATCTCCAACTTCCAGCTTCTAGCACTGAGAAGCAATGTGTGGTTAAGCCACCCAGTTTGCAATACCTTTAGCAGCCTAGCAAACATTCTTGTTCATTTCTCAAGACCTGATCCAACTGTTCCTGCTGTTCCCCTAAGCCATGTCTCAGGCTGCTCAGGCTGCTACAACAAAGTGTCTCAGACAGGTTTTATGTAAACAGCAGACTAAGTTTGCCTCAAATGGCTCTGCAGGCTGCTGTCCAGTGAGGGGTTGTGTCTTCAGTTAGCCATCCTCTCACTTGGCCTTCACATGTCATGAGGGATAAAAATGAGATGAGTCAGATGCCCAGATGTGCCCTGGGTTCATAGAACCAAGCCAAAGAGAAGCAATAATCTCAACTGGTTGCAAAGGGAGCTCTCTGGTATGAGAACAGAATAGGTTATAAACCAGAAGGGAAAGGCTAGCTTTAACAAGTCCACAGTTATGAAAGGCAGGAGAACGGGGCAGAGATGGAAGAGAACTTGACCACTAGGCTTGTGTGCTAGAGGGAAACAGATTACGAAGCAGCTTGGATCCTGTTGTCTGAGACTGTCCCAGATTGGACTCCTCTCTGGGTTGAAGAGAAAGGCTGAGCAATTAGAAAAGCTGGACTAATTTCTTCCCTGAAAATGTCATAGAATGCCGGGCCCTCGGCAGCTCTATGGTCTGTGTTAATGCTGGCTGTTACAGAGGTAAGAAAAGACCAGGTAGATGATGTCCTCTTCCCTTGCAGATCAGCACCCTGTTGGAACTTCCAAGTTTCACACTGTGGGAAGGTGCAGCATGGCTGCTGTCCTGTCCTCACGACATGCTTCTTTTAGCACTTCCATCTTTGAATGGCCTCTTAAGCCTTGGAAAATAAGGTCATATGTCACCTCTTAGAATCAAGGAAAAAGTGGAGGAACCCAAAATTTGACTTTTTGGTGATGGTGGTGCTAGTGGTTTGTGTGTGTGTGCCTGTGTGTGTGTGTGTGTGTGTGCATATGTTGCATACACAACACTACTGAGCAGTTAATACACAGTATAACTTCTAATACCAACTCTTTGAATATAAAGGGCCCAATAACGGTTAATAATGTTGAAGGACACTGGTTCTTCCAGGTTTTCCAAGTACCCAAGATCACCAGTTGGAAGAACCTTAACTTCCAGAATTGCATGATACTTCAGTGTTCAAAGCCAGTGAATTACTACTTTGGCTGTACACTGGAACCATCTGGGAGGTTTTCTATTTTTTAGTGCAAGGGTTGTGGATGGAGGTATAATTCAGTGGCAGAATGTTTGCCTAGCACTTTAAAGGCTCTGTATTTTGAGTCTCAGCACTACAAAATAATAAATAAATAAATAAATAAATAAATAAATAAATAAATAAATAAATAAAGCATTTACCAGATCAAGTAAATCAGAATTCCTGGTATGGAACCTAGTATTATATAATTTTGTTGATTTGAATTAAGAATTGTGGTGGTTTGAACAAAATTGGATCCCATGACTCCTATATTTGAATGATTGGTTCCTAGTTGGTGGAACTATTTGGGAACGATTGGGGGGTAAAGTCTTGTTGGAGGAGGTGTGTCAGTAGGGGTGGTCTTTGAAGTTTCAAAAAGCCAACATGATTCAAGATTATATGTTAGATGTAAGCTCTCAACAACTGTTCTAGTGCATGTCTATCTGCTATCTGCCATGATCCCCACCTTGGATATAATGGACTCCTCCTCTGAAACTGCAAGAAATTCCCCAATTAAATGCATTCTTTTTTAAGTTACCTTAGTCTCGGGTGTCTCTTCACAGCAATAGAAAAGTAACTAAAACAAGAACGCTCAGCTTAGTCTTTTCATCATTGACAAAATTAAGTAGTAGTAGAATTCACAGGAGAGACATAAAAGGCTATTTAACAAGCACGACCATTTATTTAGAAGTAGGAACAGAAGGAGCCAGGTGGAATGGGTTCAACTTGTAGCTTGTCATTTACTTCCTGTGACTCTAGAACACATTACTTGGTCCCTGTGTGCCTTGTTTTCTTCATACTTAAAAAATGGAAATAGTAACAATGCCACTTTGCAGGGTAGTCATAAATACTTGCTTGAATTATATTGCCCAAGTGCTTCAAACTGTGCTTGGCATGCTATACAAGTACTGTACAAACATTTGCTATTGCTTTCTAACCGCACAAGCTTTTCATGGGTCCAGGCTTACACTTGAAGTTTATTAGACAGTCTACCCATCAAAATAGGCTTGTATATGGGATCCTGCCTTTGGGATGAGGGGCATAGAAATTAAAAATGTATGTGTGAAAATTGGACAATTAATAATCTGCAGTCTTGATGCTGTGTCAGAAAAGATGAATGATCTCCACTATCGAGTGGATGCTATTTTCAAAACCAACAACTAGGACATTAAAAACAGTCATGTGGAAAATGGCTCTAAGATTAAAATGAAAATCTTTTCTTGATGGCATGGGGTGTTTCAAGCAAAATGGAATTGTGTTTATGAATCTGTATTTTACAATGTTATATTTCTAGGAGCCAAAGGAAATTACCTTGAGCTTGCATTACAGCCCAAGGGATGTCCAATAAAAATGCATTTTGAGAGAAAGCAAATGGAAGAGAAGAACAGAGGGGAATTGTTAAGTGATCTATCTTGCTTTTTAAACAACTAAAAGCCCCTATAAATTCCTCCCTAGATCCAAAATATTGAGTTTTAAATTACTCATTTAACCATTTTATACGTACTTATGTTGCTGTATGGAAATTGTATTTGTTTGGTCAATTGCAACAAGTTAAATTGGATATCTGAAATTTATCTTAATGAGTTATAATGATTCATACGCTTCCCAGGGACACTGGCTTCTCACCTGTAGGGTTCACTGAAGAGCAAGGCAATAGGTCTGGAATGGCTTCTAGCTGTACTGATGCCCTTCATCATGGCTGCCTTCTGCATCTCTGATGTTTCCATACTGGGTATCACCAGCGTCTTTCAGAAGGAGAGTCCTTCACTTGAGGTGTCACTCATACCGTCTTCACCAGGCTCCTGTACCTACTGATATGTTTGTTGTTATACTCTTTCCTCCAAGGATCATTTTTTTTTCTTAAATCTTGGAAACACACCCTTTAGTAACTCAGCCAAAAGCTATGTAGGGGGTGGTTCTGATGTCAAGGTCTTGTTTTCCAACTGGTTTTTGATCGATTAATAAAGATGTCAGGGGCCAATTGCTGGACAGAAGGAAAGAGGCTCAACTTCCAGTCCCCGAAGGCAGGGTAAGAGATGCAGGAAAGGAAGAGATTAACCGTGCTTTGGAGGGAGAAAAGGTGATCAGCCATCTGAGTTCTGAATGTATGTGATGTCTTGAATATATTTATCCAAACTTTACTTTTTCAGAAACCATTTAAAATCTACAATGAATAGTTATTTGAAATGTACAAGTATGTAGAGAATAAGGAAGACATCAAAGACAACAAACAAACAAACAAAAACATCTTGGAAGCCCCAAAGAGCTTGACCAATAAAAACTGATCAAGCAATTAAAAAAAAAGTCAAACCTGAAGCTGCCTCTCTTTTAATGAAAGATGATTAAGAATACAGAAAATGGATACATCAGACAGAGCTATTCATGGGAGTGAAGAACATGGCTTGAAACAGGGAGGACCAGAACAATACAGAAACACTGCTGCCCTAGACTCCTGCTTCACCTCTTGTTCCTGGTGATATTTCCCCACCCTAGCAAAAGAATGAGATATACTTTCCATAGAAATCTAGACAAAGTACAGTGGACTGGGCAGTGCAGGCTCAGTTACCTGCATGTGCCCACCACAGGATCCACAGGAAGGGAATGAGGACACTGGAGACTGACTCACTTCTGAGTTTTGTCTACTCATTCAGCTTCTAGAATTTCATGTTTCATTCAGAACTTTCTCTCCTGGAAAAAAAAGAACTGGAAAGAGAGAAAAGCTGTCTTTCAGGGCTCTGATGGGTTCAAAAGACCTTAAGGTCTCTAAAGCACATGACCTGACCAGACCACTCTCCTTGGCACTCACTCAGAACCTTAACATTTTAATTCTGCCACAACTAGACATGGTCAGACACCCAGGACAGAGAGGAAGGACACTAATAAGCAAGATAGAGATCAGCCAGGCAACTACAAACAGAGAAAATAAAGAAATGAAACAATTCAGAGGGAAAATAAACTATGTTGCAGAGAAAACTTCAAAATAAAGTCATTATTAATGTCCTTAAAGAGATGAACAGTGATATGAAATCACAGAAACAAGATTGGAATGTTACTTCAAAAGCCACATTCAGGGAACATAAAAGAAGTCTTAGAAATTGAAAACATGGCAGAGTTGAAACTCTCCACAGAAAGCATGGAAGGGCATGTTGACCTACCTCCTAGGAAACAGAGGAAAAGCAATGGGAAACAGAATAAATGTTTATACAGAATATAAATATGTATTATTTATATCTGCCTTTACATAGAAACATATTAAATACTACACTATATTATAAAGCATTTTGTTAACCAGGAAGCAAAGGCAGGCAGAGCCCTGAGTTCAAGGCCATCCTGATCTACATAGTGAGTTTTAAACCAGATAGGTTACATAGTGAGATCCTGTCTCAAAACAAAAAAACAAAACAAAACAAAACTGTATTAAGTAACAGACGAAGGTCAATATCTGCAAAGAGTTGGAGAAAAAGAGAACAAAGAAAGTGGATGGAAAAAATTAATAATTTAAGAAAAAATTTGTGACTTTCTAGACTGAATAGCTCATAAAATTCCCAGAATAATGCATGAAATAGACACCGCCTGAGGTATAGCTTTATGAACTACCAGGGAAAAGGAGACAAGAAGATCTTAAAACCTCCAAGGCAAATTAAAGCCACACACACTCAAAACACTGAACCAGACCTATAATAATGTAAATTTTAATGATGATTGAGCCAAATAAGACTACATTATGACAGTTAAACTATGGCGGACTGGAACGTACACAGGTTCTCTCTCTCCCCCTCCCCCACCACTTGCTCGCTTTCAAGGTACCCAATGGCAGCAACTTAAGGAAGAAAGAGTTTACTTGAACTCCAGGTTTAAGAAGGGTCATGGTCTATCACGGCAGAGAAGGTGTAGCTTGCTTACATTGCACCTGTTGTCAGGAAGCCGAGATGAACACTCATGTTCTTTTAATTCACCGTGGGACCTTAGCCTATGGAATCACATACCATGAACATTCAGGGTGGATTCTCCAACTTTAGTCAAACCTCTCTGGAAATGTCCTTACAGACTCCCTCAGAGATGTGTTTGTAAATCTTCTGATATGGACATACTTTATTATATCCTGGCCTCTATTAAAATTGTCCAGGTTTATTGACAATCTATTGGTCCTTGGTATGGAATCTATATTTTCTGACCCTTTTAAAGGCTTGATTGTGACATTTGCTTTCTGTAGTTTCTCTCAGTTTCCAATAGCTATAGTGAAGATCTAATGAGCTTGATGAAGGTTTAGGGTCTTTTAAGAATTCCTGTAGTGAGGCTGGGGAAATGGAGCAGTCTGTAAAGTGCTTGCCATGTAAGCCAAATTGCCCTGAGTTCAATCCCCAGTAAACCATATCCTGCCACACACACACAGAAACCCACAGACACACAGACATACACAGACACATAGACACAAACACACACACACACAGAGAGAGGGGGGGATTCCAGTACAGGGTTGAACAGAGACAGGGTAAACTCTGAGTTCAGTGAGAAACCTGTTCTCAAAATATAAGGTGACCTCATCCTTGTGTGCAAGTATACACATGAACATTCTCTCTTTCTCCCTCTCCCTCCTCCAAAGTTACATACAGTACAGAAGTGCAGTTGCATGTTGACCTAATCAACAAACATATGCCTGCAGGTTAAGTAGATAGAAATAGTCGAAGAGCCTTTGGATAACATTCAAAATCACTGTGAGTAAATGAGTCTTTCCCCAGAAAGAGCACACTCAGTGGCTATGAGCATACGAAATGCTGTAGATCTGAAAGAGAACTGAAACCCAAGAATCACAAGGGGGCTTGTGATTCTTCCAGGAGCTATTGAGAAGTAGCAGGGAGGGTTCAGTAACACTTCCCCATCTCCTCAGCACTGCTTCACTTTCTCTTCCACCCTCATTTATACAAGAGCTTAGAGGAGAATCCTGTGAAATGGCTGTCACTGCTATTCTATGTGAGACTCAGTAGTAGCAATAGAAATGCTTGGATTTTAACCCCTACAAATTCATCTTCCCTAGAATCAAGACTAGTAGAATAGATTTATTGACCAAAAGCATGCTTTATTTGGAGAAAGAGTTTCAGGATCATTTTCTTCTTCTTTAGAGAAAAAGACATTGGCAATGGAAACATGAATGAAGGAGAGAGTAACCAAATGGTAATTAGCACAGGGTATTTTGACATGCCCCCTCCCTGATCTCCTATTGACCTTGAACAAACCTCTTCAGCTTGTGGTCATGTGGTTTTCCTGGCTCTATAGTGAAAACATCACAGTAGCCTTAACACCAAGCACTCGGGATGCGTTAAATTCATTAAATTCACTGACTACTGACTAAGACTGCTAAATGTGGAAGTCAAGGGCAGACAACTTTCCTTTCAAATTTATAGAGGGTCTTGTCAGCAAGAATCATCAAATATTCACTTTTGTGAACAAGTATTAATCCAAATAATGAAATGAAACTTCGTGAATAACAGTTCGCATAGTTCCTATTATGGCTTTCAAAAACCTAAACACACTGGTTCCCAATGGTTGTGCTACTCCACCCAGTACCTCCTGCCGCCTGTTGTCTTGGTGACTTGTTGGTATTGAATACAGAGGAAGGGAAGTAACTCTGCAAATGGGCGAGAGGGACTAGTCTTCCTTTCTTGCCACAACTGTTGTTTTTGTCTCCTAATCTTGTTGATCCTCATGTAACTAAGGTACCAGACTGAATTCAGGCATGAATCAAATACATGACATTTGAAGAGCACTCTGAAATTGAAGAAGCTAGGCTGATCCTTTACATACAAGTGGCATTTGTTTTACTTTAAGAGGAAAATGATAAATCCATTAAGACTTTCAGGCCTAAATTGCTTTCAAAGACCTCAGAGTTAATTAAAGGAGGACAATATACAAAAGAAGGTGACCTTTTCCATATAAGCTGTAAATATGCCACTGTTAATGAATTTCATGACAGCAGTGAGTACAATAAGCAACTGTAGCTTAGTCTAGCATGTAACTTCAGATGACAGATTGGTAGGTCGGTAGTTATCACTTTAAGTAGTAAAAATATTGTTACTAAGCCATTCTTCTAAAATGGACATGAACATTAAAAATAAATTAATATATTCTAAAGCAATAAGTTTTTGTTTAGACTTTAGGGGTTATATTAATGATTTATTGTTCTTCCTTCAGCTAAAAATGTTAATCAGAGGGGAAGAATTATGGTGTTGACTGGGTTTCACTAAATCCTTCCTTGGAGTTACATGGACCTTTATTATACTACCGTGTTGAAGGGAATTTGTTTTACATTGATGAATAGGCAAAACAAAATTTGCCACTGTAGTGTGAGGGAAGAAAATGCTGTATTTTAAGAGCAAACATCCATTATAATGTGCTGACAAAGTCAAAGTAGCCATCCCGAGCTGTTAACGCACAAGGAAACTTCAGACTAGGGAAATAACAGCAGAAAGGAAATGTCCTGATTTTATATTTTCCTAAAATCTGATCTCAAGTTCCAAGTACTTTCCTTCAACAGTTCTAAAAATCTTTTAACAGTCAGTCCAAAAATGAATTGAAGGAAAACAAAAAGCTGTCTGAATGCCCAGTCTGTTCCTCTTAGAAACTCATGGTTAATTCCATGATTAACAAGTTTTTCTTTGTTAAGCCTTACTGATCCCAGACCAGCTTGGCTTGGTGGCAGAGTATTTACTCTGCATCAGGGGCTCACTCTGAGCCAGTACCGTAGTGGTACAATTACTAACTACAGCTTCAAGAGCATGATATTTGGAGTCAAATTGCATGGATTCAAATCTCAGCTACATCAATCAACGGCTTTGGGACTTGAAACAAATTCACTGACCTCTCAGAACCTCACTGTCCTCTGTAAACATGAACTGACACCAGCCACTGGGTCCTAGAGTTAAAAAAGATGTGGCATGGGAAGTGAGTAGTATCGGCCTAACACACACTAAGTAATAAGCACTAAGTAGTACATAAGCTTTGATGGATCCAACAAATTTCATCTATTTAACTGATTGACTATTTAGAAATAAGGCAGTGTATGTTCTTAGAAGCCAAGGGAGAACTAAGGAGAATTCAGTGATTTCTCCCAAGCACTCAGGCTGTCCCCTGGCATAAAGTACAAAGACAGAACAGTATGAACCTGAGGTAAGCAGAAACTATGATGTGGCCCTTAACACTGGAAAAGCAGTGCACAAAAAGAGCGCAGAAGAGTCCAAAGCATGCTGGAAATGGGAAAGAGCCTGAATTTGATTCTTAGCTTGTTCACTGCAGTGGGCTAAATAGCTGTTCCCCAACATATGTATAATCCTTAACCCCCCTAATACCTATGAATCTGGCTTTATTGGCAAAAAAAGTATATGAAGTCCATACTCTCTCTCTACCTTTAGGACAATAGGTTTCAAACGAAGACACTCATGTCTGAATATTGAGTACCTGGCAAGTTTTCTGGTTCCATTAATAAGACTTCTTTAACCATGCCAATCTTTTCCATCCTGCCTTCAGAATTTTGCTGCCACTCTCTGTTGTTTATTTTATTGTGTCACTATAAAATCTAGACTTCCATGTATCCAAGGAATCTATAAAATAGACTATTGGCACTAGGGGTGGGATAGAGGAGACTGTAAAAGCAGAATGGATGGAAAAGGCAGGCCACATAAAGAGTCTCAAACCCAAGGTTCATCAAATCTGGTGTCAGAGAGAGCTGCAGAAACAATGACAACCTTAAATGAGGGACATTTTTCTTAGGTGGAGAGGATCCTTGATAAAGGATGGATATCATCATAGGGATTTATATAATCATATCATATATCAGGATGTTTTCCCCACCTCAGAATTTCTGGTGGGTCTGAGAAACATCAGAGCTTCAACAACCACAAAAGGTGAGAAAACACACAGCTTCCTTGGTCAGGACTCAAGAAGAGGTATTTGGACCTTATTGAAAGTCTCTAGGTTTCTAAAAATATGGAGTATCTCACCTTTTCACTCATCTCAAACATTTGTCTAAGCACTAAAGCATAGCATATTAATATGGTGCTTAAATGCCTTCTAGGGATTTAGACAACTGCCCTTAAACACAGGAAAGCAGACTCCAACCTCACATTTACACAGATAACAGACCAGAAAATCAGACAGAACTGAAAGTGCAGTTGTATTAACAAACCCCAGAGCATCTGAGAACATTGCTTTGGGAGGATGTGGGGCTTTTTTGTACATGGCAACTGTCGAGTGTGTGTATGCTCTACACAGCTCAGTGTGATAATATCTGTCATCAACTTGAATACTCCTACAATTTAATCCTGTAATTTATATACAGAAACTCATAACACAAGTATACTTAAACAAGTTTAAAATAATATATGTTTATCAGTGTTGGAAATATTAAAAGCTTGAGCACAAGGCTAGGGAAATGGCTTAGTGTTAAGAGTAGTTACTGCCTGTGTAAGGTTGCTCAACTTGACGTAAGCTGGAGTCATCTAGGAAAGGAAACATCAATTAAGAAAATGCCTCTATCCAATTGGCCTGTAAACAAGTGGGGGGAGCATTTTCTTGATTAATGATTGATGTGAGAGAGCCCAACCCATTGTTAGTGGTACCATCTCTGGGCAGATGATACTGGGTTGTATAAGAAAGGAGTCTAGGGAAGTCACAGACAGCAAGCAAGTAAGAAAGCGGTATTTCTCCATAGCCGCAGCTTCAGTTCCTTCCTCCAGGTTCCTGCCTTCAGTTCCCATCCTGGCTTCCCTCAGTGATGGACTATGATCAGGATGGGTAAACCAAATAAACCCTTTGTACTCTAAGTTGGCTTTGGTCATTATGTTTTTTATCACAGTTACAGAAAACAAAGTAATGACCGTACTGATGATCTGATTTCTGTTCCCATTATCAACACTGAGAAACACACAACCATCTTTAACTCCAGTTTCATCTGGTACCTTCCTCTGACTTCTGTAGTCAGTAGACATATACATGACACACATATATACAAGCAGGAAAATTTCTCATATGCATACAATAAAATAAATAGAACAAGACTCTTAGAGTTTAAGAATTGTAAAGACTATCAGGCCTTTTAAAGATGGTTTGTATTTTATCTTATGAAGTAAACATGAGACCTCGGGGATGGTGGTGGAAGGTGACTAGAAGTGATACGTTTGAGCATTAAATCAACATAAGATACAGTTGTAGTGGTTAGTTCTAATTGTAAACTTGGAAAATACTAGAATCACCTGGAATAAAACATTTGGGAATTTCTGTGAAGGATTCTTTTGATTACATTAATTAAAGTGGGACTACATGCCCACTCTGAGTGGCACCATTCCCTAGGCATTCATTGCTTTCTATTCCTAAGCATGCATACAATGTGGCCAGCTTTCTGAAGCTCCAGTTGCCTTGGATTACCCACTACAACAGACTGTAACCTGGGAGATACAGTAAATACTTCATACCACAAGTTACTTCTGTCAGAGTATTTTATCAAAGCAACAGGAAAACAAGCTAAGACGGAAGTGATGTTTTGTAGTTGACTCTGTTCTCATGGTGAGTCTATTCATGGATAGTGATTGTTGTTGAACAGAGAACTGGGGGTGAAACCTGGTATCCAAACCACCAGTTTAATTGAGGTAAATGGCATTTCAACCCTACTATGACCTACTTCCTTCTGTACAGTTCAAATATTTCTAGTAAAAGAAGAACGATAACTTAAAAAAATAAAATAAAGACTAAGTCCAGATGTTCAAAACTTAGTGAAAGTATACGAATAACAGGAAAAGCCAAGAGAACATGTCTCCTCAAAGTATGTCAATCTTACAACAGTGTTTCCTAAAGAAAGTGACCTAGGTAAAAATCCCAGACAAACGCCAAAAGATTATTACAAATATGTAATAAAAGGGCTCAAAGAAGATACAAATAAAATCATGAATGGATTGCAATAAAGCACAAACAAATAGCTTAATTCAATAAAATGTCAGTTCAGAATATGAAAATTCTAGAATTCCATATGAAAATTCCATATGAAAATATGGAGTTCAATTAAGAGATAGAAATACTGAAGATGAACCAAATTGAAATAATGTAAGTGGAACTTAAATAAGTCAAATGCAAAGCTCGGTGGATACCCTGTCTGATAGACTGAAGCACAGAGGTGATGGGGTATGAGGGCTTGAAGACAAAGTGGAAGAGTTAGAATACTCAGTAATTAACAAAGATAGATAATTTAATACATATAAAAGGAACATGAGAGATCTTGGGGACACCATAGGGGAAAACATCTACAAATTATGGGCATAGACAAAGGAAAACGCAATACCAAAATCATAGAAAATAATGTCAATTCAACCATACAAGGTATTTCTCCAAATATAGAAAAAGAGATGCTTATCTATGTACAATGATAAATAGACAAGGTCAAAAAAGAAAATTCCTACACCATATTAATATTTAAACATTAAATACACAGAACAGAGAAAGTGTGCTTAAAATCTGGAACAAAATGTCCAATATAAAGGCCAGTTCATGAGAATAACAGATAACTTCTCAGGAGAAGCCTTAAAAAACAGAAGGATTTGGAAAGAAGTAACTTACAATCGAAGACTACAGGTGCCAATCCAGAACAATGCACAGCAAAAATCAGTTACAATAACGAAAGCAAAAGAAAAGCTTTCTATGACAAAAACAGGCTTAGGGCACTTGTGAGCATTACACCAAACCTATAGAGAATACTGAAGGGAATTCTTCGTATTGGAAAGATGATAAAACCATCCAGGAGAACACAGGCAGAAAGCACTGCTAAACTAGTTATGGGAGACAGAGAGCACTTCATGTCAACTAAGGGAGCACTCCATCGAAAAGACATAATTCTAAGCCTATGTGAACTGAAGACAGTCTCACCCAATTACATAAAATAAATTCTACTAGATGCAAAGTCACAGATTAATGCCACTACAATAAAAATAGGTGACTTCAAAGTCTCACTGTCACAAATAGAGATTTGCATGACAGAAATAAACAGAAACATTGGGATTGAATGACACCATAGATCAATGAACCTAACACAACTACAGAGTATTCTATCTATATGGTGCAGAGTACACTTCTTCTTATCGTTCCATGGGATTCTCTCTAAAATAGAGCATGTATCAGGTCATATGGTAAGTCTTAACAAATATGGGAAAGTGGAAATAACTTCTTATATCCTATCTGACCATATAGAATAACAACACAAGAAACTACACAATTCATGGAGACCAAACAATAGTAACATCAAACCTATAGCCAATATCATGATAAAATATAGAAAATCTCAAAGAATTCCACTACGTTCAGGAATAGTTGACACAATACTTGAAGCCTTAGCTATGGCAATAACATTAGGAAATCAAGTGGATACAATGACTGAAGTCACAGAGTTTCCCAGTGTGCCCTTGGTCTGAATGTCTTTCAGGATTTAAAGAAGTGAAACTCTGACTGGCCTAAACCAAGAAGTGCTAGAATGCAGAATGCTCCATCTGCTCAAAACCAGAACAATGCTGTCAATAGTCCCTAGAGGACACTGTGACCTTCGTGCCCCATTGCACAGAGGCGTAACAGGTCACTCACTTCACATGCTTCCTCTGTTCATAATGCCTGGTAGTGTGATGGCAGTCCTCTATCTGAAGGTATATACCTCCACTGATAGTCTCACAGCACAACTGCCAATGGGTAATGTACTTACTCGGCTTTAGTGAGATTTAACATTTTGGTCCTGGAGTTGGCTTCAGGAAATGCAGATGGTAGAGAAATAAGTTAGTGTCTACCACAAAGGCACAGCTGGATCAATTGAGAATATAGAACAATCTGCAAGACAAATGGGCTGGTCTCTTCTAAACCACTTTGGTGAAGAGATAACCAACGCTGTCATGTACTTAGTCTAATTGCACCTGCTACTCCGAATGTATGCACATCCCAGCTTAGAAACCAATTTGTCCACTCCACTCCCAATGCCAGCCTAAATAAAACTTATGAACTCATCAGGAGTTGAATAATCTAACATGAAGTGTTCAAGAAACAACAAAACATGATACTGTTTTGCCATTTAGGACAAAATAGTAACAAGTTGATTCCATGAAATCATTTGTTAGTACGCTGTAAGTGCTCATTCTAGGTGCTATCCACTCAGGCCCAGTTGTAACCAAATTACAGAGAAGCAGAGGGAGGATTCAGTCATACCATCACAGTCTTACAGTCTTGAGAGGCTGTGGTTTCTTTTTAGCTTATTAGTCATCTGAGTCATGAAAGCCCCTATAAAGGTTCAAAATTCATTTGTGTACTTAAAGTAGCCCAAGACTAAGTTAAAATCACAATGCTGAGATAGTTAGTTTTATGCTCAAATAAGCTAGTTATAATAAAAGTCACCTAAGGCTGTTAGAAGATTTACTCAGCAAAAGTGGGGCTCAAATAATGCCATCAAATTGACTACATTCCCTAGAACCCCAGTGGTACTATTTCCAGGTCATTTCATTAGCAGAAACATTTGTAGCCAACCTATTTGGGACACCCTTGGCAAAGACATAAGCAGCGAATATCAAAAGAGCATAGCTTCTTTTCAGAGAAGGGCCATGTTTATCAAAACGTTGCAACTAATTCCAACATTAGAGGAGTCTAATGGTTTCATTATCCCCACAGAAGACCACTAAAAGATGTCAAGCAGCTTTAGAATCTGCTGAGTTTAGAGGAAATTAACACAATGTTGTACACTGTCCTTCGCCTTGAGAAAGAAGAAACATTTAGAAGAAATTAGAAGCAAAGATGATCACTTCTGTTTTTCTGTCTGATGGGTCCCAATAAATTAATACCCTCATACTCTGGCTTAGGGTATTACTTTCTCTTTAAATGACATCTGATCTTCAGAAATAACGATCTTCTCAGTCATGTTTGCTCTCAGGAGGCACCACAGCTGGTTGTCCAACTCACAGAGGGGCCTCAGCTTTGTGTTGTGATAATGAATTCCAAGTAAATCATTGTGGCAGACACAGCATTTTACCCCTCTCTGTAATATGAACTCTTGATATAGTGTTTTTTTTTCTCCCGATATCAAGACCAGTCTAGTCCTTAAAATATTCATCCCTGTGTAACCACTGGGGCGGTGGTTCTCAACCTGTGGTTCATGATCTTTTGAGGGGTTGAATGACCCTTTCACAGGGGTCGCATATCAGATATCCTGTGTATCAGATATTCATATTACAATTCATAACATTAGCAAAGTTATGGTTCCGAAGTAGCAACAAATATAATTTTATGGTTGGGGGTCATCACAACATGAGGAACTGTATTAAAGGGTCACGGCAGTAGCAAGGTTGAGATCAGTGCCCTAGAGAATGGACTTGAAGTCTCTCTACTTCTGAGTTCCACTGAAGAGGCCAGTTAGTCTTTGGGCCTTTGTTTCTTTATTTGTAACGTGGAGGTAAAGTAACATTAACTCTCAGAACCATTGAAGGACTATGTGAGAAAAATCATGATGGCCCTCAGAATTTGGTCTTCACGCTACCTTCCCCCTTGGTGTTCAACATGTGCTGCAGATATGTTTCTGGAAGGGTGAGGCAGCCTTTTTGAGGGATTGCATGTCGTAGTTGGTGACAGGAAGGCAAACTGATATAATGCAATATGTAAGATCTGTGAGGACTTACACTCTGGGTTCCTACATTCCTCAGTGGATCACAGGATACAGCCCTTTGGAGGGTAAAAATCCTCCCTTCAGCAGAATGATCAACTATCACACCATTCAGTGGCCAGCATGGCTTTGGTTATATTGTATTCTCTACAGCTGCAGTCAGTAACAGCAGGGCCTGTTCACATGGTACTTCTGTACAGGGAAAGGAGATTATGGTTTTATTCTGTTTATATGTAAATTAACACTGCAACACTGTTTTCATCAGGTCTAAGGTCTAAAGGAATGGACAGGATGTCCCTAAGGTCTCTAGGCATCCATCAGTTTAGGTCAAGCTGGTTTCTTGAGATTTATGATAATGGCGCCCTTTACAGAAGGAGCAGAGTTCTCAATTTGTACGAGGGGGAAAACAATGTTAGTCTGGGTATCCATTGTGATGCTATAATTTTGAAAATGAGTGGGAAGGGGACTGGAAAACATGGAGTTGGACTGATTCGTTGTTCCTGCACACTGGTGGTCACTGCTGCACTAGCCACTGATCCAGGTTACACTCATCCTCTGGTCATCTGTGGATGAATAAATATGGACCTGTGGCTTAGGACTTGTAAGGCGGCTCAACAGCTAAGAGTTCTTGCTATGTGAGCCCGATGACCTGAAATTCATGGTGGAAGCTGAGAACGAACTCCCTAAAGTTGTCCTCTGATCCTGACATGCAGGCATGAGTGCACACGAACACACGACACTACAGATACTATTAACACAGTCACTAATAACAATAATAAACACTTTTAAAAAGGAAAATGTGGCATATACACACAGCAGAGTACTATAGAGCAGCACACAAGAGTGAAATTATGACATTTGCAAGAATAGAGTTGGAACAAAAGAGCCTTATATTAAATGAAACAAATCAGATTCAGAGAAACAAAAGACAAATGTTTTGTGGCATATGTGATGTCAATTTTTGTTTTAGTTTATAGGCTTAGAAGGGTGAATATTCATAGGCACAGGGGCTAGCGGAGGCAGGGATGGAGACAAAAACGGTTAAAAGAAGAGTGAATATGATTGAAGTCCTTGTGTGGAAATATCACAATGATATCATAGAAATGATATATGCTAATAGAATTTTTTAAAATCACTGGCAGTGTTCAGAAGATGGCTCAGGGGGTAAAATGCTTGTTGCACTAGCACGAGTCCCTGAGTTCAGATCTGCAGCATCCACATAAGAAATAAAAAAGGCAGGGGATGGCAATGTGTGGCTGTACAGGGGAGCAGGAGGGTGGAGGGGAGAGGCAGCTGCTGCTCTGAGCTTGCTGGGCAGTGGGTGTAGTCAAATTACTGAGCACCTGATTCAGGGAGAGACCTTGTCTCAAAAAACCATGTAGAAAGCAGTAGTGGAAGACGCTGACATTGATCTGTAGCCTCTGTACACACACACACACACACACATACACACACACACACACACACACACACACACACACACACACACACACACCCAAAGCAGTAGATTTTAAAACTCAACAGCTTTTGAGAATGTATTCCTATGGCTCATGTGCTGCCTTCCCTCTGGCCCCTGTTTTGTGTTCTTACTTATGTCTAACAGTTTATTGACTTTGCATTTAAAGAAAAACAAATTCAAATATTCTCTGGATTAAAGAAAAATCTTACTGTAGAACTCAGGGTATGGCTGAGTGACACAGAGTAAGTTAACTGTTAACAGTCTCCTCACCCCACAGGCTGTATTTTTAGGAAATGTTTTTCACTATAGAGTCAGGCTGGTGCTCTCAACAGCCAAGCACCTCGGAATTGGTTTTTGAAAGAGGAAAAAAATCACAGTTAAAACATTTTTCAAAAAAGAAATCACTGACAGGCGTTTGCTCAGTACACAGCCTGTCGGGATTGAAGCAGCTGAGGACACACTAAAGGGGCGTGGCTGTTAGAGGCCAAGGGAAATTCTGAAGCACAGCTGGAGCCAGCTCACCACCCAGCCCAACCACGGCCATGGAAAGAACGTGAAGATTCAGACACACACACACACACACACACACACACACACACACACACACACACACACACAAGTCAGAACAAGCCCAAATACCCAACAGTGTCCAAACAAGGCAATCTTTAGGAAAAAAAAATTTAAAGTGACAACTTTACTGTTTGGATAGAAAGTATTCTAATTTATTAATATATTTTTTATTTTCATAATTTGCACATTTACTTTTTAATCACTTTTTGGTGATTGAGAAAGCAATTTGCTCAAGCATTTAATGTCCCTATCAACTGAATGGCTTGCCTTCATCAACATTTGTATTATAATATCACTTTCTGGTTACTATGGTGTTTACTTCTTTCTGCAGGTTTAATTTATACATAAAATATACAGGCTGTACGTTTATCTATAGAGTTCCATGTGATATTCCAGTATGTTCATATGTTGTATCACCTTTAAATCAATTAAACATACATGTCTTCTAAGACATTGATAATTTCATTCAAAACATTTTGGGAACCCCATTTTCTATCCCTGGAATTGAGGTTAAACATCAGATAATCTTGGTGGTCATTGAGTGGCTTATAAACCTTCAGAGACCCAAGGATGCTGCACAGAGGGAAAGATGTCCTCACTCACCACTGGGCAAACGGTTGAAGATCCTACCATAAAACAAGAGAAAAGAATGAACACTTATTAACTTATTAACTCAAGCTTTATGTAATACGAGAACCTTCCGAAAATGAAGACCCAAAGAGACAAGGACAGCTATGTGTCTTTCTGCTGGGTAAATTCGATGAAGAGGGCATGAGGACAGAAGTGTGCCTAAAAAGGGAGTGTGTCCATACAGCAGTAACTTGTCAGGGTCTTAGCAAAGACTGTGTGTACAGTGAGATTCTTCTCTGTTTCCTTCTGTCTTCAGACACAGGAACTATGTCTTCTTCCCCTTGTGCACTGTGAGGATTCATCTTAACACTATTCCCAAGGTGTAGTTTACGATAAAGTTAAAAAAATATTTTATTTAATGAATAAACTCCCTTATGAAGCACATTGTTTAGGTTTAGCAAAGACAGGGAAGCCTTAAGGCAGCACTCACAAGGCCATAGTCTCAGAAAAGTATACCAATGAGTGCAGATGTATGTCCAGAAAACAGAAGCTAATACCTTTAACATTCAGAGCAGTGGGTGGACACTGTTTATAGACCAAGTGAGTGAGGCTGGAGAAGGGAGAGATTTCCCTACAGCTGTGACGCGCCGCCTCGCCGATAAGGAGAACACGCCACACTTCAGGATTCTTCTGACACGCAGTTTACTTGTTACAGCTCTTTTAGATGGTGTTACAGCTCTCTTGGATGGTAGTGGCGAAGGACCCAGAGCCCCAGAACCCATGGGCTTATATAGAGTCCTGGGAGCACTTACTGCATGCTCATTGGCTCCTTAATGATGCCTAATTAGCATACTAGTTTCTCATTGGCTCTTAGAGTGCTCTTGGAGTAAGGCTTAATTAGCATAGTAATTCTTTGCGCATGCGCATACTCGGCTTGGCTCTGACTGAAGCCAGAGCGCGGGAAGCCGGCTTGCCCTGCGCATGCGCGCTCCCATTCATGGCTCTGTCAGAGCCGAGAAGCAGGGAGCCGGAGCGCCTTACTCTGGCGCACTTTACCTCACGGCTCCCTGACTGAGCCGTGCCATTGAGTGCGGCTCCCTCACAGAGCCGCACCTTTGAATGCGGCTTCTTGACGGAGCCGCGCCATTGACAATTGGCGTATGCGGCTCCCAACATACAGCCTTTAGCATCATTCCTGGAGAGGTCTGTAAACAAACATGGGCTCCTCAGTAGACAATGTTGGCTTTATCAGTTTCCTGACACCATCAGCTGGGAGGCAAGTGAGGCCCAGAGATTTTGGGTCATTTTGCTTTCCCATGAATACCACAAGCTGCTTTTCATGTTACTGTAATGTTCCATGTCCTTTTAAATGTGCCTCAAAATCGTGGTCCTGACAGCAGTAATGGCCACGAATGTGCAGGTGATATCCTGACAACTATGCTGAGACCTTCACAGAAATAATTGATCTCATTCCCATTATCACCATGGAGAACTATGATCCTGTCTGCTTCTACAGGAGGTCACTGAGGCTCAGGGCCATGCTCTCCACCACCAGCCACAAAGCCAGAGTCCTGTCTGAGTCTGAGGTTGTCAACTTCCTAGGTTGTCATCTTTGAATCACTCTTTTCCAAGTCCTTCCGGATACAACATAACATTTGGACTTTCCAACGACTCAGAAACCAAAGCTGGTTTCAGACCAGAGCTAGCCTTTGACTAGGGCTGTGGTTTAATCATCCCAGAAGCACACATAATAATGGTGCCTAACCACTCACAAGGCCATAGATTCAGAAAAGTATACCAATGAATGCAGAAGTATGTCCAGAACACAGAAGCTAATATCTTTAATATTCAGAGCAGTGGGTGGAGACTGTTTACAGACCAAGTGAGTGAGGCTGGAGAAGGGAGAGATTTCCCCCAAGAACATCAGCTAGGAATGAGTAGAGCTAGGATTTAGAGTCATCGGGGCTAACAATCCTCTACCCCATGTCTTCTCAGTCCCAAGTGGTCCATGGTATTGCTCGATGACTCTAGGAGTCCTGACTCCCCCAGAGGTCCTGACTGCTAATATGACACACATTTCATTTGCTTTAAGATGGACAGAGATGCTGGAATTTTCCCTATTTTGTGGACAGAAAGAACATTTAAGAAGTATGATTCTTCCACTTCCAATTTCCCATAAGAAAGATCATGCACTGGGGTACATTGACTAAAACCCTGGTGGTGCTGTGCTGTGGAAATGAAGGGATGTAACTGAAGAGAAACGGCTGAAATAGGGAAGGGGGAAGTGTGTTACCTGGGCCACAGAGGGAGAGGAGATTGGAAGATGGAAAGTTTTTCAAATAAGAAACAGCATAGAGAGCCGGGCGGTGGTGGCGCACGCCTTTAATCCCAGCACTCGGGAGGCAGAGGCAGGCGGATTTCTGAGTTCGAGGCCAGCCTGGTCTACAGAGTGAGTTCCAGGACAGCCCGGGCTATACAGAGAAACCCTGTCTCGAAAAACCAAAAAAAAAAAAAAAAAAAAGAAACAGCATAGAGGCTTCCGTTTGTTTCAAAAATTTCTAATAAATTTGCCCATGAGTCATCTATATCAAACAGTGAACCTGTTTCCTTCTCAGTAAAATCTGGTGGCAAAAGCCTTAAGCTCAGCCACGTAATTATCTGTTAGTATCTTTCACCTCTGGCTTCTCTCCCCTCTCCAAAGTTCACTCCTCTCAACTCAGAGGGAGAAAGAAAAGAAAGCAAATGGGTTTCGTTCTTACTAAGCGAACCGGCTGATGGTTTTCCCAAGGTGTACACAGTTTCAGAATTGGCATACTGTCCAATGGGAAATTCTAGGGAAATTGTCAGAATGAAATTGATCTTTACAAAAGAAGACCATGACACTAAATTCACACTGAGAAATTATGGGTTTTTCACTTTACCATCCAGGTCACTCTAGGAGCTCATATTTCACAGCCTGGGAAAATCAAGCCACGCCCCTCCTCAGCCTTCTCCCTGGCACAGACAGTTGGGAAGCTGTGCTTTGCTGCCTTTAACTATGGCCCATCCCAGTACCTGGCTCCCGCGTTCTCTCCAATCCATCCTGCAGTTCTTTCACTCTTAACTTAAGCTGTCCCTTTTAATGAAGCTCCTTCTCGGGCTTTAAAGGGGAGCCTCTCTTTTCCTTCACAGCCCTGTTTTATTGTTTTTAATTACAACGTGCTATTTCCTCTAATATTCTTCTATCTCTATGTCAGATCGTGCTCTTGAAACCCTTCTAATACAGTAAATTCTCGAAAGGGAATTCGGTGTCAGCTGCTATCCCAAACCAACTGCTAACACTCCATTCTTATATCTAACACAAACCCACTAATACATACTTGGTCTCAGACCCACTACAAATAGGCTTCATTGGCTGCTCAGGTTGGCAGGTACTGAATTAGGTGACAGACAGGAAAGAATCTTATGTCATAGTAGGAGGACTGACAGCTTCTGCTAGGGGAGCAAATGGCCTGTTCAGGGACTGCCCTGCTGTTGGCCTAGAGATTTGAACATTTCAGAGCTGGAGTAGAAGATGGAGGACTATTTCTACTGGCTTTCTGACTCCTGGACCATGGGAGCTTCATAGTCTAGGAGACATTCTAGCAATATGTATTAGCATCACCATCATTTTATGTCGAAGCCTTAAGGATTCTAGGCATCCTGAGCTGGTTCTATGATCGATAAGATGGGTTTACTATTGTAACCACAGATCTCAGTTAATCCCAAGTGGCCTGTAGCCTGAGTCTATGAAAATCCTGATGGTGAACAGAACTGGCGAGGAATGGCATTAATAACAGGTATGGGAAATCTTACACCTAACAAAGACAGCCCTTTGCCCATTCCTCATCTTCTTCTTACTCATCCAGGGCCCTCAACATCTCTTTAACCAATAAGATTTACTTTGATTTATAATTTCAAAGAATCTGGATAGTCATGCCAGGAACTGCATGGCAATTAGATTGGATTGGTCTGTGGTTGTAGAAGCATGCAGTGGTGGGAACTTGCAGTAGTGGGAACTTGCTGTGGTGGGAACTTGCAGTGGTGGGAGTTTGCAGTGGTGGGAGCTTGCAGTGGTGGGAACTTGCAGTGGTGGGAAGTTGTAGTGGTGGGAGCTTGCGCAAAGCACACATCAAGAAGTAGAGTCTTTGGGGCAGAACTGGGCATGGCCATAATCCCTAAGGCCCACTAGTAGCCACTCCCATCTATCTTTTATTCACCATGTTCAAAAGGTTTTATATCCTCCCCAGACAGTGTCATCAACTGGGAAGCAAGTATTCAAACATATGAGCCCAGGGGTGATGCTTTGCAGTCAAACCATACCATCCACTCCTCGCCTCAGGATCCCTCAGAATGAATATATAAATTCAGTCGCAATTTAAGAGTCCTCAAATTCTTAACAATCCCAACATTGCTTAAGAGTCCAAAGTTGTATTGCAATCTCTTCACTGTGAGCCTTTGTGAAATCCTTTCTAAGCTACATACCTTCAATTTCCATTAACATACAGTAAAGGAGGAAAAGAAGGACCGGATGGCAATACCAAGGTTGAAACTCAGTGACATGAACACCAAGCCCTGTAACTCCTCATCCAGCATCTGAAAAACAGACATCATCTGGCTCTAAAGGATTGGTGTGACTCTGCCTCTATAGGTCTGCCATCTGTGTTACATGTGACCTCTCTCCTGGGCCAGCTCCACTCAGGACCTGCAGCTTTCCTCAATCCATCTTCCTGGCACTTAACACATCCTGGAGTCTCTACTGAAGCATAGGCTTCACCCTTGCCACTTTGCATGTCAGCCCCTCAGGGACTTTTTCTGGGACTCCAGCTCTGCTCTTCATTGCCTGGCCATCTCCCCCTTTTTCCTGAAACATGATGCTAGCCTCTGTGACCCTGTCTTCCTTGTACTAGGCTACACCTTGTAACAGCTTGACTTTATAGAGCAAATGGGGCAGCCACAGAGGGTTAAGTCATTATTTGGTCATTCACCTATCTATCTGCCTGTTTTTTTATGCATTGTAAATTTTTTAATAAGGCAAGTTATCTAACATTTATATTTCAACCTAACTCTAGACCCATATTATGGTAAAATTGTAAAGCACAAAACTGAGTGATCTAGAGTGGTTTCAGTCTACCTAGATCAGCCTTTCGCATTCCTTTGCCAGGGTCTATCATCCCAGCTTTCCTTCCCCCCAGGTACCAAAGGAAGTTGCATCTTTCTTAGACCAATGAGCAATGAGAGTGACTCTGAACAGAGGCTATTTGTTCTGCAAAAGGCAATCATGCGGTACAACTTTAAAACAGGAGTGATTTCATTATAGCCCTGGACTTGGAGCTGGAAAAGAAAGCCTTAGCCACACTGTTGCTTCCCAACAGAGAGGAAAACTATATACCCTCCCCTGCTCCAAACACACACCGCTTTACAGAAGTAGGGCTGCATTTCTGGACAAACTGTTCTATCTACAGTTCAACAACTGTAAGGGGGCAGCCGACCCCTCACTGTTTGTCTCTCAAAGTGGCACCTGCAAAAATTACTTGGTCCAAGTTCAGGTTTTTTTGAATGTTTACCAAGCAATCACCATGCAGGCAATAGCCTGCTAGCCAGCTTAGCAAATGCCAGCCCTGGCTACACGTTGAAATCATCTGTGAAGCTTTAACAACTAGAATGTGCCAGGATTCCGTATCCAAAACAGTGTCACTTACTGGAGTGATGTCGACAAGAGCACTGTTAAGAGCTATCCTAATGCTGAGACTAGACAGCTAAAGTTGCAACTGCTCACCTAGAGGCGAGGGGAGGACCACATGCAGCACAGTTCCTGCCTCTTCTAGTCCATGGTCCTTGGCTCATTTGTAACCAACATCAACATTTCACTGTGAACAGGCAGCAATCAACTCGAGGTTCACTCAGATGATTGCGTCTGTAAGAAAGATGCACTCCCTGCTAGCTAAATGAATGACCGGGCTCTTCCCCCTTCCCTGCTCACTTCTCTGATTTGTTTCTGCGGCTCTTCCTCACAGACACAATTTCCTCATATAGCTGGAGTAGTCCATTCAAAGTTGATAGCCAATGTCTCCTTCCTAAAGCTCTCCCTGTGTCTAGTCTAGTGATTGGCTTGAAGACAACACAGCATCAATCTTGGTTCAGCCAAAATAACCCAGCAGAGCCGATCACAGGCAGACCATAAATTTTATCCTGGGAGACATGCCTAGCGAGGTGCTTCTGACTAAACTGTTTATAAAACACTACTGCAAAGACTATTCTTGATCACATGAGACAGACAAAATTATCTCAATTATTTTTGTCTCCCACCCCATTGAGCAGGAGTCCATGATGTTTTCCACTAGCTTTGAGCCTGGGTCAATATTGCCCTGTGTAGGAAATGTTGCAAGAGTGGCTAAAAGTGCCTTTGTAGAGTTGGCATACTAGTTGGTTGTGGGTGTATCCCTGAGGCCTTTGGGCAGGAAGTAGGGCAGTGATTCATATCTGTTTTTCTTCCCACCATAACCCAACTTGCCCCATCACAATCTCTTTGATATCCATGTAGGGATGGATGTCTGCCTTAGTGACCCTGCTTGGGGTCAAGTCTTTTGTTATCTAGAGTCCTGTCCAAAAGCCAAACCTATTGCCTTCAGCCCCTGCTACAGAAAGATTGATTAAGAAAAGGAAGCCCCCTTGCAGAGAGATAATTAGCAGTCTAGGAAACAAGCATTTTCAAATCAGTCTTCCTACACTCCCCACTTTCTCTGTCCAATCTGAGACCAATACACACAGTTACAATAGAAAGTTATAATTTGGATATAAAATACTTCCCCCAAAGCATTATATGTTAGTGGCTTGGTCCCTATCTGGTAAACCCAATCACTGAGATGTGATTTGCTCTAGAGAACTTTGACCTGAACAATGGATCAATTCCTTGGTGGTTTCATAGCATGATATACCAGCCACGGTATTGTTGGGAGGTAGGGTTGGCTAGAGGAGGCAAATAACCAGGCACTGGGATATGTCTAGGAAAAACATACCTTGCCTTCTCTCTTTCTCTACCCATCTCCTTTCTGCCTCCTCTCCTTCTTAGCTGTTTCGAGGTGAGCAGCTCTGCCATGTTACGATGCATGGCACTAGAAATGGCTGAGCGGACCGTAGATTGATGCCTCTGAAGCTGTGAATCAAAACCAAGTCCTTCCTTTGAAATTGTCCCTGTCAGGTGCACTCGCAAATCAGGGCAATTCTCCTTGACAGCTACTCCTGCCTTGACAGATTCGCATCTTTATAACGTCACTCATATTTTCCTCTACAGCTCTTTAAAACTGAGATACTGCCAGCCTTGATGATATAAGGCTGTAATTTCAGCTACTTGGGAAGCTAAGGCAGGTGGGTCAAAGGTTCAAGGCCAGATTACTACACAGTGAGTTTAGGGTAAGCTGGGTAACTTACTGTCTTGAAATAAACAGTAAAATGATAACTGGAGATGCAGCTCAATAGCAGAGTGTTGAGGTTTGGTCTGTTGCTATGTACTGTAATGCTAAATTCTGACCCCCAAGGTCTGGTTGTCCCCAGGGATGAGGAGACTCTCATGTACACCAAATGATGCTATGTAACCTTCCTCCTTAATTTAAAACTATTGGTTGAATAAAGATGCCTACACTCTACAGTCTGTAGCTGGGCAGAAGAGAGGTGGGCGGAGCTTCAGTTCCCAGACTTGGGATCTGAGGTAGAGACCAAGAGAAGAGAAATGAAGAGAACAGAAGACACCATGGAGTAGATGGATCATGAGATCATGGCGATGAGGGCCGACCAGTTGGAGTAAGAGTGGCCCAAGCAAAAGTGGAAGGTGATATCATGGAGTTATTGACAGGGAAGTAGACAAAATATCTTAGAGGGTTGGTATCTGCCCAGCTCTAATGCTTTAAGCCTTATAAAACCTTATACTAAAAATATAAAGGTTTTGTGTCTTTTATTTGGTAACTGAATGATCAAAGTTGGGGTAGAAACTCCCAATTAGTATTTGCCACAACAGTAGAGCACTTGTTTAACATGTGGAAGGCCCTGGACTCAGCCCCCAGAACCACACACACAGAGATACATGTATACTAATAAACACACACACATACACATGAAGACACACAGACTATATTCATGTTTTCTATATTTATCATGGTTTCACTCTGTACCCATTATAAAATTATTTAAAAATACTAAAACAACATTCGAAGTATATAGATATGGATATGTCTTATCAATTATTAAAGTTAAACATAAAATATTTTTCATGTTTCTGAAATTTTATTTTTCAGAGATATTCAAATTATGTATTAAAATTAAGTCAGTATACACATAAGTTATTAATCTAAAATATTAAAGTATTGAAATGATTATGGAATTAAAATAATTTGTCTTTACTTAAATTCACTGTCTTAATAAATATATAACTATCTTTAACTTTAACCTATTCAGAATCCTAGGACTCAGCATCTATCTTATTGGTGAGGAACAAAGTAGGTGACATTATATTCATTTTATGACATCTACATGAACACAAACATAACAAGAATTATTAAAATATTCCCAAATATTCTTCAGCTGCCATGTTGAACTATTTTATGTGCACTACAGTAATTTTATATGCAGTTTGGGATTGACTTTAGCTGTAGTGCACAGAGAAGGGGGAGATAGAACCTATGGAGACCACCTCCAGTAGATAGGCATGGCCCCTGGTCACGGGATGGGGCCATCCACACATCTCAAAGTTTTTAACCCAGAAATATTCCTGACCAAAGGAAGAACAGGGACAAAAAATGTAACAGAGACCAAAGGAAGGGCCATCCAGGGAATGGCCCCACCAGGGGATACATCATGTCTGCAGACACCAAACCCAACACTGTAGCCATGGTCAAGAGGCATTTGTGGAGAGGTTCCAAGTGTGGCAGTTCCTGGGGAGGTCTGGCCAGCAACTGACCAATGCAGAGGCTGATGCTTTGAGCCAAGCATCAGACTGAACTCAGGGAACTGGGATGGGGAGCTGGCAGAAGAACTGGAGGAGCAGAGGGGGATTGCAACCCCATTGGAAGAACAACATAGGCTGGCCTGACCAACCAGTTCCCCCAGAGACTAGACCACCAACCAAGGAGTGTACCGAAAGGGATCTTTGGCTACAGATACATGTGTAGCAGACGATGGCCTTGCCTGACAGCAAGGAGAGGGGAGGTCCTTGGTCCTGGGGAGGTTTGATGCCCCAGAGTAGGGGGATGCTGGAGCAGTGGGACAGGAGACTGTGGGTGGGTGGGAGACCACTCTCAAACAGGCAAAGGGGAGGAAAGAGGATAGATGTGGGATGGGGGAGGGGTAACAGGGAAGTGGGATATCATGGGATGGGGGTTGGTGGAGGGAGTAACCGGGAAGTGGGATATCATTTGAGATGTAAATGAATGGAATGATTAATAAAAATTTAAAAAAAGAGCAGACAAAAAATATACATGCACTTGGGGTGAAACATTGAAACAAGAGAAGCAAGAAACTCAGCGTTTGAGGGCCGATGAGGTGGGCTAGCAGTTAAGAGCACTTGTTCTTGCAGAAGACCTGAGTTCAGTCCTCAGCACCCATATGGATGCCCACAGTCATCTGAAACTACACTTCCAGGGGATTCAACAGCTTCTTCTTAACACACACATATGCACATACAGATACATACATACATAAATTAATGCATACAAAACATATGTACACATAAATAACAAAATTAAATAAATCTAAAAAATAAAGAAAATAATTATTCGGTGCTACTGATAAATGATCACCAAAGGTTTATTACATTCCAGATACTTGACAGGAAGAATTTGGCCTGCTAACTAATTTATCTTGACTTCTAATGTTCAAATACTCCCAGCAGCATTCTGAAGAGGACAATTTGCAGCTCTGGCTCAGGAACACAAGGCAAGAGATCCAGAGAGGCATCTGCTGCATCCTAGATGGTGTAGGTCACAAGAGTGTGTTTGGTTACGGGTCTTGCTTAGTCAGTACTAAGCATCAGCCAGGAAGCACCTCTGCCATGTGCTCCCCGATCAGTCCACGTGTTTGAGTGCTCTGTTGCTCTACAGTATGGGACTCAGACGGGGCCTCTCTTGCCCACACGTCTCCACAGCTATCAGTGGCTAAAATAAGCTCTCAACCACAACTGGGGAAAGATTGCACAATTGTAAAACATGTAATGCCGGAGAGTCTGCTGCCTGCCGCAATAAGTAATTTGGACTGTTATAATAATAAACATATACTCCTCACCATAACTTGCAACTCAACAAAATATTCTGAAAACCCAATTAGTTTTTATTTCATTTTATTAAATGTTTGGCCAGCGTGCAATGACACGTGTTTCACTGACACATTCATATGTGAATTATGATGTTGTGCTAGTGTTACTACTTCTAGTCTTTAAAGGACCCTTCCTACCGACTCCTAGAGTGGGTAGCCTGGTTTACATCCCTACCAACAGGATATAAATTTCTTTCCTCACCCTTTTCCCAGTATTTATTTTCTTAATGACATCCATTCTACCTGAGGTAAAATGGAATCTCAAATTCTAGGTGTCCAGGAATGTCTTTATTTTCCAGGTCTTGTAAGTATGGGTTTTCAAAGCATTCTTTTGAGAGCCTCTGAATATTGTGGGAATCTACTCCACACCCTCTTTCCATATCAAATTTCCCAGAGTGACCTTTCTCTCTTTCCTTTGATTGTATTGGGTAGGGGCTTGCAAATATTGCTTATTTTTTCAAAGAACTAGCACTTTGACCTGTGTATTGCTCTTTTAGCTTCTATTTCATTGATTTCTGTGGTGATTCTTGTCGGATCTTTGTTATTTCTTGCTATCTACTGCTTTGGGGTTTGTTTTACTCTCTTTCCATTCTTGGCTCCTCTCTAAGACAGGGTGCACAGTAGTTTATTTGCTGTATAGCTAACATTTTTAACACAAGCAGTCAGAGTCATAAACTTTTTCTTAGTCTTGCTTCGGATGTACTGCGCGGGTCCGGGGGGGGGGGTTGTGTTTTCATTTTCATTTGGTTCATTTCTAACCCCCTCCCCAGTTTCTTCACCGATGAGCCGCCAGCCACCCAACATCATACTGTTCAGACTCCAAGTGTTTGTGTCTTTTGTGATTTCTCTCATTATCGATTCCTGGTTTTATTCAACTGTGATCTGATAAGCAGTAAGTTATTTCAATTGTTTCATATTTTTAAGACTTGCTTTGGGACCTAGACTGTGATCCATCTTAGAGAGGGGCCCATGGGCTTCTGGGGAGGACATGCTCAGCACTTTTTTCTAAACACCAGGCAGCAAGACTGCTGTTAGATGAGAAGGAGGCAATAGAGGTGGGTCTTTGGGCTGCATTGGCTCTAGCTGTGGAGTTCATTAGTGGAAAACGCTGTAGGACGGTGTGGTGGGTGAAGGAAATTGGCCCCCATAGGCTCTTAGGTAGTGGCATTAATTGGAGGTGTGGCCTTGTTGAAGTTTGTGTGGCATTCTTGGAGGAAGTATTCCACTGGGGTTGGGGGGCAGGCTTTGGGGCCTCAGATGCTCAAGGCAGGCCCAGTGTGGCAGTCTCTTCCTGCTGCTTGCTGATACTGATGTAAAACACCCAGTTATCTCTCCAGCGCCATGTCTGCTTGCACTCCACCATGTTTCCTGCCATGACAACAATGGACTAAACCTCCGAGCTGTCAGCCAGCCCCAGTTAAATGTTTTCCTTTATGAGAGTCATAGGGTCTCTTCATAGCAATAAAAACCTAACAGAAAGGGATTCGTGAAAAGAGTACAGGAGAATTACTGAGCTAAAGAGACAGAATTGAGAAATCATAGTGATAATTTAGCTGGAGTCTATAGGGCAGAGACAGAACTCCATATACCCGCTCAGTGTTCATCTTGAGTCACAGAGTCATAAGCCTGGGGTTCATAGGGAAGGTGGGTGTTGAGCTCATCTTCTCCACAACCCCCTACTGAATTTCTGCAGACCCCATCTTTCACAATAAATAGGTGTGATCTGTTTTCTTTCCTTTTGGGGAATTTATTCAGATCAGCAGGGCCTTTGGATGGCTGCCCACTCTAGCTTACTCATTGTGAGATTAATCGGGAACCTCACGTGGCCAAAGTAAACAATGATAAGAATAGACTGGGGAAGTAAAGATCCCCCTCCTTAAGACCTGCAGAACTGAAAACCACATCTTGTGACTAAGTGATCAAAATTAAAAATGTAAGAGCACAAATCTCTACCTGTCAGCCTGTAACCAGCCATCTTCTATGTAATCTACCCCTAAATCAACTTGCCCACAAAATACCCCATGCTCTGCCACCTTCCTACCATCCCAGCACCTTGCCTTTTAACTAATGGCTTTCCGTTGCACAGCAAGCAGACTAACAACAAAGTGAATGTTGTCCAGAGCATTACTCAAATTACACATTTGCTTGAATTAGGTCAAGCAAAGAATGGCTTAGGGGAAAACCGGGCAATTTCTATAGCTCACATGGTCTGGAAACACTGATGTAACAATCAGCCAAAATAGAGGACTTAGGCAATCCATTAGAACTTCAGAAATGTCACAGCTTAATGGAAAGACAAACCAGCTATAAGAAAGTTTACTTCAAATCTCTCCAAATGAATCTTTAAGACTTAGAAGGAAGAAGGACTCAAGGTGAGCTAGAGTCTAGAATCTAACATTTAAAAAATAAACAAAACCAAAAACAAACAAAACAAAGCCAGGTATTGTCGTGTACTTCTGTAACCCTAGCACTCTGCAGGCTGAGGCAGGAGGATTGTTACATTTGAGTCCAGTTTGAGATATATTGTGAGACCCTATTTAAAGAAAAGGAAAAAGACAGAAATGGAAAGCTAAAAAGAAGAAAAGAAAGAGTGGGCTGGCAAGCAAGGTGTGGATGCCTGCTGCCAAGTCTGACAGCCTGAGTTTGATTCCTGGAACCCAGCACATGTTGGAAAGAGAGAAGCTTCTCTGACCTCTATGCTTGTATTGTGGCACACTGACATTTATACACACACATACACACACTACACACTACACACTACACACACTACACACACACACACACAGAGAGAGAGAGAGAGAGAGAGAGAGAGAGAGAGAGAGAGAGAGAGAGAGAAGAGAGAGAACTAGGCAGTGAACACAGCAGCAAAAGGTGACTTTGCTCACTAGTAAAGGAGAACTGTAAACACCAACCCAGCTACGAACCCTTTGACCTACACTGGTGACCTGCCTGTAAAATAAATAGGTGCAATAGTTAGACAAAGCTTGTCGGAGTAACCAACCAATATCTGATTAGATTTGTAATGGCAAAAAGAAATTCCATTCTGTGCTAGCCATCCACATTGGTACCTGATAGCTGTTTATCTCTGACTAAGTTCCTGCAAGGTAAGTTCTCTACAACCCTGACTCCTTTACCTCCACCCAGAAGTGTGCATCTACATGTTACGTGTGCAGTGTTATGATATGACTAACTGCTGTTTTTCTTTGTTTCTGTGGCTTGCTTGTGCAGATATTCAAGGACTATTTTAAATTCACCCTGCCCATCTAACCTAGGCAGAGCAGAACGGCTCTTGTGGTTTCTTCTTTAAAAGTCCTTCCTGTACTTGCTTCTGTGTGGCAGTCTTGGATTGAGCTGGAGACTGCAGCCCTGCTAGAAGTTTTAACCAATTTGACTAATTACAATTTGAATTGAGTCTGGTTGTCTTTTTCCAGTGGTCTCAAACTCCATAACAGTTTTGAAACCCACTCCATGAGGTGGAACCCATACCCGACACTGCTTTGGTGGCTAAGCACCTGAGATTAGATAGGCCAGTGACCTTGGGGAAGACCAAATACTACCAAATACTATTTACCAAATGCTAAAGGAACATAACTGACTGGCAACAACATTCTGCTATACTCATAGACCAATGCCTTACTCAGCCATCATCAAAGAAGCTTTGTTTTGCAGCAGATAGAATACATACTGAGACCCACAACCAGAAAGTATGTAGAGAATAAGAGAACATTCAGCCCTAAATGGGATGCCACCATCAAATGTCTTCCCTAACGATTTAGGGAACCCTGTAGAAGAGGAGGCAGAAAGAGTGTAAGAGAGGGTGAAGGACACCAAAGAAACAAGGACCTTTAAAGCCACAGGATCAATATACATATGAACTCAGAGACAAAAGCAGCATGCACAGGATGGGTCTGTACCAGATGAGGTCCTGAAGCTCAAAGGATAGCGGACACATGTTTCCATCCCTAACCTAGAAGTTATCTCCAACTGATACCCATTTGCAAATGAAAACTTCATTTTCTCCAAGGGAGACTCACGGGCAAAACAAACCACTCTTAAGGGTAAGCTGCATGCCCAGCAGGAGAGGGTCAACACAAAACAAACCCAACAGCGTCTTTGGAGGGTTTTGTCTTATAATGTTGAGTCATGGCATTCTTTTTGTCTGTCTTTCTTTCTTTTTAACCTGACAGGTCCTTTGTGTGTCATTGCTGTGTAAGCATATGTTTTTATGGGATTCCTGTGTGTGTGAATATGTGTGTGTTTCTGTATCTTGTAAGTGTTTCTTGTGTTTTTTCTTTGGCTCTTTTCCTTGTTTGTTCAGGCCTATTCCAATTTGTTTGGTTTGTTTATCTTATTTAATTTTATTATTATTATTCTTTAGAAGCCCAGTTGTTTTCTAAAGAGAGACAGAAAGGTTGTGGATCGGGTTGAGAGAGGGTGTGGGGAGGAACTGGGAGAAGTAAGGGGAAGGTAATGCTAATCAGAATATATCGGGTAAAACAAAAATCTATTTTCAACTTTTTTAAAAAAGAAAAACTGCTTTATCTTGTTAAAAAATAATACAGGGTTTTAAAAACTTAAATGACAGGAACTATAACAACACAGCTCAGTGCTGAGCTTGGGAGATAGCCCACTGGTAAAAAAAACTTGCTGTGTAAGCATAAAGACCTGAGTTAGGTGCCCACCTAAGAGCCAGGAACATTGGTTAACATCTGATTGGATTTATAGCCCACTCCAAAGGAGGAAATTCATGACTGGTTCTGGAAATATAGTCAAGAATCCACGTTTACAGAGGTCATAGGCCCTAGGGGAGACCCTTCTACTTATAGTTTGCCAAATGGACATAGCATCAACCTGCTTTTTAAATTATTGACCTATTGATTAATGCTGTCCCCAGAGACCCCCCACCCCACCCAGTACATGGTGCTTAATACAGAGACTCACAATTGGTCAAAGCATAGATATGAGTGTCTCTGGAGTGCTCAGGCCAAACTGGGGGCATCCATATCACATCACTTCCTCCCAAGACTCAGGGCACATCATGGAAGATAGAGCAGAAAAACCATTTAGAGTCAAAGGAGAAGGATGACTGCTTAGAAACAGTGTCTCCTGGACACGATAAACTCACTCACGGCACTCGTGAATTCACAGAAGCTGTGGCTGAGTAAGGGCTGAACAAGATCAAGCCAATCAACAGTCCAGTAAGGAGGTGGGAGAGGCTTATGAGGTCCCGCCCCTAGCTGAGAGTCATCATTTTTCTTTGGGTCTGTGGCCCTGGTAGGTTGCCCATGTTCTGATGGGTACCTTATACCCATGTACATATGGGCAGTACTGATTGGATGTGGTGGAAGAGTATGGGCAGAGTTGATGAAGAAGTCAGGGGGGAAACAATCAAAGTACATTGTACGCAAGAATGAAGTTTCCAAAGAAAAAATAAGCAGGCTGTATTTTAAAAAAAGAAATAGATGGTGCAAGGCTGCTACTAAAAAATAAAATAATTTTCAAACTCTGATATTTAAATCCGAAACTCGTGGACTGGCATGATGGTGCTTACTACGGAGAATAAAGAAGCTGTGCTTGAGAGGCATTGTCTCCTCCCTCTCTGTCTCTCCCTCGGACTCCGCACGTGATGCACTCGCTGCACTCACAAAACAAAGGGCTCCTTTCTGGAACACTAGAGAGAAAGCCAGAGCAAAGTGACATGTTTTTTTAGAAGCACATGGCATCTTCTCTTTTGGTTTCCTGTGGTCTATGAAACTTGGCCCAGTTCCAGGTGTCATTCTTGACAAATTCTGGAAGATCTGAGGAGAAACTGAGCTGTAATGTTTCTTCCTACACTCAGTTTTAAAGCTTTATTGCTTTCTGGGAGATACATTTTTTCCCCCTCAGCATTATTTGTCTCCTTCTGTAAGATATATTACTATACTCCCTGGCCATATAGGGGAGCCAATAACAGTTACTTATTTACTTTTTTTTTTGGCTTTCAGAGTCTTATAATGAATTCTTTTACACAAGTCTTAGGAAGCAGGAGTTAAAAATCTGATGAATCATTACAGGCTTTTGGAGCCGGAAGTTGCCAGAGAAAAATGAAAGCCATGTGGAGGTGTGCTTGCCTCTTCCCACACCACACCCTGGTCAGTGCAGAGGAAAAGTCAATGAGTGGGAGGGAGGAGCCTGGGGTCTCATCTCTAGCTGCCCAGCCAGCTCTGGGCTACGCACAGCCATTGACCTTCAGTAAATGCTCAGGATGCTGCTTGCCCTTGAACACTTCATCTTTGTTCTTCCCATCTGGAGGATTCAGAGTTGGATTAGGAAAAGGGCCTCTTTCAGTTGGGAACAGTCTGTGCTTTACTGCGACCACACCCAAAACTAAAACAATGGAGTGTTTTTCTTCCAGCTGCTTCATTCAGTTGTCCATCATCCTGAGAAAATTTACACAAACATAAACCTTAAATTGAAAAGAGGTAATTTGGAAAACTGGAATTTGAGTTACCCATGTGCCCTTTCGATTGCAAACATCACTTCCTTTGAAATAACTACTAGGCATGTTTGTAGTTTAAGAGAATCCCACTCCACACAGCATCTGAAGAACATACTTTTTGGTAGCCAGTCAAGTGTACTCACTGATGATCAACACCCTTGACTTTCATTGGCCCCTCACACTCTGCCCACCCATTTGTAACTATGGTAACCTCTCCTGGACCTTCCCATTATCCCCAACTTCCTATAGTACTCCTTCTCCTGCTGCACTATCACTCAGCCCTCAAAGCCACCCCATCCTGCACTTAATGAATTCCTCTTGTTATGGAGTCTTTCCTTCTTCTTCCTTGGCAGGCTTCTGATGGTTCCTCCAGCTCATCCCGGTGTTCCAGAGATTTCGCTTCTCACTGTTTGCTCTTAGCTTGTCTCAGTCAGCTCTGGTTGCTATAACAAAGGTACAACACAAGCTGGGTGGGCTTCTAATATACAAAACAGATTTAGCTCTCTTGGTTCTGGAGGATGGGAAGTCCAGAGCAAGGGAACCTGTAGACTCAGTGGAAAGGGAGGGTCTTCCTGCTGTACCACCACATGGCAAGAGGGACAAGTTTGCTATGCAGCTTCCTTTGTTAGTATGCTTATGTCATGCCTAAGGAAGACACCTTCGTGACCTAATCACTTTCCAAGAGCCCTATCACTTCTAGGACCATCACTTTGGGGATAAAGAGTTCAGCACATTCATTGGTGGGGAGCAAGGTCCTCAGGCCACTGCAAAGCTCAGTCTCAACACGAGGCCTGCTCCCTAATCTTTGTGGCAATGATGCTTTGAAACTCAAGTGATGCTCCTCTCGATAATTTAACACCAGATTTTCCCATTCCTTGCAACAGTCTGTTTCACAAGATAGCATAAATTCTCTAGTCCACAGGTGGCACATACTTTTATATTTTTATTGAGACAACTCAAACACACAGTTTTATGATAAAGAAGACTCATTTGCTCATTTGTGTATGTTCTCTGCTGCTTAGACCTCTAACATGTAACTGATGTACAGTGTTCTGAGGTGGAGAAGAGGTCTGTTTCCAGGAGATATCCCAACACGTTGGCCTCATTGTTTCAGAACTTAGAAAGGGCTGTTCCACTCTATGTTGTACCAATCACCAACCTCAGGAATTCTCCCACCTATGATCTGGAATGTATACCCACAATTCAGGGCCAGTGACCAAGCCCTTTTTAGGATAGACATCCCATCTCAGTATAGGAAGTTGATCGAGAAAAGAAATGTGATTATTTGTTTCCCTATAGAACATGGACATCTACTTCCAGAATTTATCTAATTTGCAACAAAGCAGCAAATTACAGTGTCATCCCTGTCAGCATATTTTTATCATTTTCTTAAAATTTCTAGTCACCCTTTTTATAAAATAATAACTCTGCATAGCAATGATTCTCTCTGGAGAGCTTAAAGTGATTTACCTAAATTAACCTAGACAGATGGTGACAGAAAAAAAATGAGTTTCTTGACTGGTAATACAGTTTCAAGTTCACACACAAAAAGTAAACAGAATAAAAATAAATACTCTTATTTTCTATGTCACTTTCTATCATTTGGCAATGGCTACTGTTTCAACCTCAGACAAATCCCCAAGTTCAAACTGTTTGTTTATTTTTAATTATTTTCTGTTTCTTCCTTCACAACTTGAGTCTTTTAAGGGCATCTTGAAGAAGTCACTAATAAAAAGTATGCATATTTAAATTTTTTTGCCCTGTAGTGTTTGCCTTTAGTCACATCAAAGCTAAACTTGGCTATCTTTTTAAAATTCAGAATCATAATTTTCCTTCTCTTTTACTAAATTCACACATAGGTGATATAATTATTTTATTTACTTTGTTCCTTCAAAGATCATTACAAATCTGCTAAGTTTTAATTGGTCATAAAGATCAAGTTATGTGCAAACAATCTCAAATCTATTTTCATCCCCCACAATTTGCATTTTTATGTTTCAGATTTGCATGCACAGCAATAAGATATGAGGTCTGATTGCTAATTGCTTAAATACACAGAGTAATTTCAAGAGATGCAGAACTCCAAACAATTATCTGAAAGTAAGTGTCCATTAGAAGGAGTGTGCTCTGTGGCTGACTGTTGAAGGGTTTTCAGAAGAGGAGACAGCCCCCTGGGGCTCATTGAAAGGATAAGAGCAGACAGGTTGTGGAGGGACGCCCCTGTTCCCTCTGAGCCACTCTTCTTATTTAATTCTCCCCAAGTCACAGTTCTTTATTTAGTTACCTGTGCGTGTGTGTGCGCGCACACACACACACACACACACACACACACACACACGCACACACCACATCAATAAGTGGGTGGTAAGAAATTTTGTTTGTTGTCTGCATTCAATATACAACCTCAGGTGAGCACCTGACAGATGAGATATCTCACAAGAACCTAATGAGCCCCAGAGCAGTAATCACTATGCCGCCCTGAAACCTTATATTAACTGATATGATTAACACTGGAGAATTGAAAGCTGAAGCAGCTCTAAGAAATTATCCAGTGATTTTCGTTCTGTGTGTAGCTGAGAAAGCCAAGGTCATGGGAGTCTAGGTGACGTGTATGTGTGAAAATAGCCAGTTAGTAACAAAAGGGAAACCATAGATTCCTGGATTCTTAGACCAGGGTATTCTCCTTGCTCTCTTTTCTTTTCTAGGAATGCACTTCAATGGCCGTCTCTGATCTCCCTCTTAGACTTGCAACCCAAGGGCTATTCTAACAGGAGAGTTTAGCAGACTGTAAAAATGGCGTCACATTTCTGCAGCAGAAGCACCGTGCTGTAGAATGAGAGCCCTGAGTGAGGCCTCTGTAACTCGGAGTTCTGTGTGGGTTCTCCATGGTCACTGAGCCCAAGTGTTACCAGTCATAAAGAGTGTAAGAGAAGAAAGAGTGTAATCGTGGCCACATTCTGCTGGTCAGCATTTTGCTCCTCGACATTGATTGGATAACCTAGGGACCCACCTTACTGACAGCATGGATCTTTAAAATTCACTTTAATTGTGATTCCTTTTCTCAACAAATGTTGCCATGCACCTATTCAGTTAAGACGTACTTGTTGAGTGTTAAAAGAGACAGCTTGTGGTCAAGAGTATACATTATCTTGCTTGCAGTGGACCCAAGTTTGATTTGAGGCACCAATATGAGTGACTCACAACTATCTCTAACTTCAGGTCTCAGAAATCTCACACCCTCTTTTGATCTCTGGAGGCATCTATATTCAGGTGTGTGTGTGTGTGTGTGTGTGTGTGTGTGTGCATGATTTTTAAAAGCACTAACAATGAGAAATATTTAGTGTGTATCTTCTGAGTATCACCAAGTTATCATGCTAGGCTAAAATGGTAACAGACACCATCTCTCCCCTTGAGCAATTTGATGGACTAATAAGGCAACTAACACAACAGGTGATGATCTCTCATGATGATACAACACAGAGGATGTTGTCCTAGACTAAGATTTGGGAAGGCTCCTCAGACAAAGCCTCTTGGGAGCTGAGGCCTGGCAAATGGAAATCACATAGATGGAGGGAAATGGGCAGAATTCCAAATATGAGAGGCCAGGATGAGAGAAAATGAAGGGAATTGGTTACACTGCAGTTAAAATGGGAGGTCTGGGGCTGTGGGAAAGGATAAGACAGATGATGTGTAGGCTAGCCTTATACACTTGAACTTGATCCTAAGAGCAACGGAAAACTTCAAACAAAGTCATCACATAAGTGAGTATTTGATGAGGAATCGGTTTTTACTTAAACTTTGAGTGTTCTCCCCCATTGGCCTAATTTCATTTATTTGCTTTAATTTCAACATTTAAATAATTCATTCTCATTCATCCACAATTTATATATATATTTATATATTTATATATAAATTTATATTTATGTAAAATGAACCGTCATCTTTAAAAAACAAAAAATCTGTCACAGGCAAATTATTTGAGTTTTAACTGAAAATTGCTGCAGGATCCATAATTACAAATTGCCTGTTGGAGCAAAAAAAGGAAAGAATTTGTCAATTAAACGCATGCACTGAGAATTTCCCTTAATGTTCAGATTTGAAATTGAGAGGAAAGCACAGGAAGGTTAGACTGGGAAACAGAAGGGCAAGAAAACCATTGAAAAAAAAAATCACATCCAAAACCCTGGTCTGTTAAAATTGTCACACCCTGGCTTTTGACAGTAAGCAACGCTCTGGAAAGCCAGCCAGTGATGGCTAGCTAAGCCAGGTGAGGCAGGTCCTGCCAGCAAACTGGGACCTCAGTGGAAAAGAAACATCTGTGTTGCCAGAAGTAATGCCATAGCAAACAAACTGTTCCTTGAACTGCTTGCCACCTAGAATGTAGCTCTGCTAATGCACCCAGTTGTGCCTCCCTGCTGTGTGCTGGTAAATCATGGCCAGTAGAATATGCACTTTACAGCCACTGAAAGACATAACACTTAGGCCTCAACCATCCTTGTAATGAAGATAGTCCCAGGAAGGGATCCTGAACTCTGTGCTTCTTTTGTTTCCACTATAAAACCAATGAACTACTTTCTAGCTGGCTTTATTTGAACATTTTCTATAGTCTTTAACAGCCTACAAAGCAAACAGAAACGGCGAACATTTGCAGTTACATAGCATATTGCGCTTTTCTAAAAGCTCCGAGCCTCAGATTTCCAGCACAGGGTTCTTTGGAAAAAGCACTCCCCTCAAGCTAAAGACGTTATTTGATCAAATAAAGGATTTACGGCCCACAAACGAGGGAGCGATAGCAGATGGAGTGGGGATGTGGAACATCAAGGCCTTGAGTCAGACATGTGACAACCATTTGGGAGATGGGAATAAAGAATATGGGTGGGCTACTTTGCAATTCTACAAAGTTAGTACTTTTAGTGCTCAGAAGCTTGACTGTATACACTATACACAACTTTTAAACAGATACACTAAAGCACAAGTTTATTGCCTCCCTGTACAGAAAATACAAAGTAACACTTATTCCACTAACATCCAATCACTGCTGGCACTATCACATCTACTTTTCCAGAATTCTTCACTTTCTCCTCTGCACATAACTGTGCACACAGTCTCATTTTAATGTTGTGCTATGGCTATATATTCACATGTACTAAAGATGGGATCATACTACACACACCATTTCAGAGTCCTTGTGTTCCTGACAATTATGAACAGCAGCCTCTAGGGTTTGAGTTTGACAAACATGGACACTTGGTTAGTTCTTTGCTGTCTTCTTAACATGTAGAGCATACACTTGCCTGTAGTGGGTCTATAGCTATTGTTTGAATGCACCATGAACAGATACTGCTGCAAGTTAGTCAAGAAGAGATATGTGCTCATGCTATGTAACTATATAATTACATGAGTAATAATTGCATGCGCAATAATTTCCTAGCTGTTTAGCCTACTTCCTCTAAACCTATCTTCTCAAGTCAAGTGTTCTCTGTTCAATCTGGCAGAAAGCCGTTGTTGGAGTGCCTTGACCACAGCCTATACACCAGTCTAATTAATCCGCTCCCCACTCTGTACATGTAGCTCTAGAGAGATAGAGATGTAGTTGTATATATACAGTTGTATATATGTAGTTAGAGATAGATGATGGTAGATGATAGATAGATAGATAGATAGATAGATAGATAGATAGATGATAGATAGATAGATAGATAGATAGATAGATAGATAGATAGATATAGGAGAGAGAGAGAGAGAGAGAGAGAGAGAGAGAGAGAGAGAGAGAGAGAGAGAGAGAAACACAGCAGCTTTCATATGCCTTGGCATTCGGCAGCAGCAAATGGTAGAACCAGACATGTGGGAACAGCCCCATAGAAGCTCTCTAGTGTAATATTCACCTGCAGGTCTCCTGGAGCACATCTTAGCTTTACAAGTGTTACAGCCTGCACCAAGGCCTATGACAGTGACCAGTGTTAGAATGCCTAGGCCCAAGATAGCTGAGCCTCTTGGCCCTAAAGATTTGACAGTTCTCTGGAACTCTCTTCCAGTGACCAGGAACTTCAGGTTTTCTTCTTTGGCTCTATATGGTTTCCAATCCTTCTTCAGCCTCAACTTTCTACCGTCTCTGTACCTCACCATCCCCTTATCTGTACCCTGCTGTCTCTTGACCTGCTCGATAGACTCTTGCTAAGGCTAGTGTAATAGTTGACCCCAGGGGTGGCATAAGCCTATTGTCACTCTGCTGCTGCTGTTGGCTGCCAGTCTTGTGGCTCTGTCTCTTTGGCAGCTCTCAGAGCATCCAATCACTCTGCTACACATGTAACATTGCCTGCCCCCTGCTCAGCTCTTGCTGTTATTCATCAGTGCTACCCATCAGGCCTTGCCTTGCTGTTACTGTGTTCAGGTTACCAGCTACTGTCTTACCTAGAGGCAGATAAGAAAACACCACACCAAAGGAGTCTTTTATTGGGCCTAATATGTCTCCCGAGTGACCCAGATTCACTAGGTGAGCAGAACAGTTCCAATAAAAAAGCCTCTCTTGTAAATGAGGTTTATATTTTCACCAACCTCAGCACTGTCATTTTGCTGAGGGGAGGAGGTAGTGTAGACCATGCCTCAGGATGTTGTTAATGAGACTGTTGATGCATATGGAGGTGGTGGTGGGGGGGTGTAGAGGTCAACCTTGTGAAGAAAAAAGTGGGATGGAGAACAAGGTACCAAAGGCTCCTTTGACAACCCGAAGAGTTCTGATGTACTGTACATTTAGATCTAAGATGGATCTAGGACAGCAAAAAGGAACTGAGGCCAGTGTGGTAGCTGCTTCCTCCCAACCTCCATCTTCAAAAAAGTCCTCCTATCCCCCTCCTTTTGAGTTAGCTAATCAGGCAGACTTTCACTGGGGCATGGTGGCAGTGTGTTGAGACATGATTGGCTGAGGATTTAGGAGCTTGGGATTGGCTCAAACACTGTATATAACATTGAGCAATCAACTCAGATTTGCACCCAGATGCTGGTCTCCAGAGTCTGATTTCTGGGATTTGTCACGAGTCTGTCATCTCTCTCCATTCCCCACTCCCCCAATCCTTGGTCCTTTTTCCACAATGGTGATCTATTGAAGTCACAGAAAATATCACTACCTCAAGAATATCCACTGATGGTCCACCCATCAACCAGGCTAGGTCCCCCTAGTCAGACTCATCTTCCACCAAGAGAAAGTTCTTATTCCTGTCTGCAGTCCAAGCTTCATCATAATGAACTTCTCAAGATTCTCCAGACACCTCAGGCACACTGCTGCTCTTGACTTTGCACACTGATTCGTTGCCTGGAGCCTCATCCTGTACTTTCTTCCCAGAGAGCCTTTCTCAGTTGCTCTTTTTTCTGAGACCTCAAAGATGGAGTCTGTGATCATGCTTCTCCAATAATCTATCTCTTGTTCCCATCGGTGTTCCTCGAAGTTTGCATAGGATATGGAGCCCACAGCATGGGTTTGTATGGGTTAATGTAAGCAGCCCAGGAGTGAAGTGAGGTTTAAAGAAGTTAAAGGATCTGGAACAGGTCATACTCCCTTAAATTCAAAGCGAGGTTTGGGGGTAAAATTTCATGGCTCAGCACTTGCCCAAGTGCTCTTAGTTTGATCCTCAGTATGACAGTAAACCAAGCAACCACCCAACCAAGAATAAAACCAAATCCCTACCTACTTGGGAAGCTTCAGTGAGAAGGTTATGAGTTTGAGGCCAGGCTGGGCAGCATAGTGGATCCATCTAAAAAATGAAACAGAGACAAGAGAGCTCAAAGGCACAAACAGAATTTAGACCTTTCAACCACAAGGAAGGTTAATTGTGCCATTTTTGGCTCTATCCCATAAATCTCAATGTCGTTTATGGAATTTGCTGATAGTTTTAAAGTTATGGTAAAATGTGTGTTATGAACTTTGCCACCATACTTATTTGTGGGCCTGAAGTTCATAGCATGGAGTACATTCATGTTGTTGTACAGCTAATCTTGAGAACCCACTCCTGTGTGTGTTAACACTAAAGCTTTATGCTCATTGGACAACATCCTACCTCTCCCAGTGTTCCCTGCCCACTGATCACCATTGGGGTCCCTGTGTCCATGGATTTGTGTGCTCCAAAATACCTTACCTAAAGACACTCAGATAATGTTTGTATCTTTGTGACCGGCTTATTTTATTTAGCATAATGTCCTCAATGTTCATAAATAGGTGAGTTGTCTGTGGATTATTCTGGAGGTCAGACTATTTCCTACCTATGTGTTCAGTGTCCCACCATACCCTTCCAGAGTGTCAGGAACAGCAGTCCAGGGTATGGCCCACACTAGAGTAGCCACCAGCAAATAAAAGTTTAGTTGAATTCCATCTCACAAAGTCCTCATTGATTTTTTTTAACTCATCATTTTCTTTATGGCTTGTTTTTGTTTGTTTGTTTGCTTTTCCTCTCCAGACTGACCTGGAACTCATTATGTAGACCAGGTTGCTCTGAAACTCACAGAGTTTGCCTCCTGCATCATTTTTTAAAAACATATAGGATTTTAAAAATATCTTTTAGAGGCGAAACTACATCTCAGAAAATAATTTTCGGGAAAGTATATGTTAAGGCTAGAACTCCAGAATACAGGGTTTACTTAGTCTTTGATTTATCTTTTCAAAGAGAGAAGATTTATACCAGAAGGATGTCTTGTTCTCTGGCCTCTTTCTTGCTCTCCTCTGCTAATATCCAAAACAGCGAAGTTCCTTTTTAAGGCTGTGTAAGATTTCCTCAAATATGCAATTCACATTTTGTGTACCCATTCAGCTGTCAGCACTTGGAATGCTCACCTCCTTTGGTTGTCAACAGTGAATGAACTGGGTGAACAGATATCTAATCTGTTCAATTTTCAATTCTTTTGAGTTTAATTGGTGACTTTTTTTTAGTACATTAAAATTTTAGCATTTTCCTACATATTAGAAGGATGACGATTAATAACCTAATTTTTCTCCTTGTAAGCTACTCAAAACTATAAAACTGGCAACTCAGCTTTAAAAAAAAATTATACTAATTAGCAGCTTTTGATTATTTGAAACAGAAATCAACTTGCACTATTCTGAGCCAAAACGCTTTATTGGAAATGGCTGAGGGCACCTTTGGTACTCAGTGAATAGTTTTCCCCACAGGTAGAAAGGCTGCGGGTGCCTTCAAGGATTCCCTTCCCTGTTTCTCTCTCCCTCTCCTTTCTGTGTGCGCCCCTCACTGTTACCACGCAGAAGAAAAGTTATCATCCAGTTCTCCTCACCATCATATCTACTCCAGTCCTCATGAGGAGACGTCTAAATCTTTCAGTCCCAAACCCCAAATCTCAGGAAAAAGATTGATGGAGCCGGTCCTGTAACATTGCAGTCCACCCATGAACTACAGCCGGGAATGTGAATGAAGACTTATAAAATGGCTGCTCGCTCCACAATGATGTTGATATGGGGGTGGGAGGGTAAAACACCCAGAACAACTTGGAGCTTCTACAACCTCAGAGGGATTGAGGAACAAAAGGCTAAGATAAGAAAGTGCCTGCCTGGACCCACAGTAAACACCATGCTCATTACCTACAGTTGAAAACAAACGGGGGAGGGATCACCCCCAACCACTCCACCTGTGCCGGCCAATCTCATGGAGTAAGAGGCGGGGGTTGTGGGAAACTCTAGAGTACAAGCAAGCATTAATCAGCAGCCCGAATCGACACATAATGAGGCAAAGAAAAGGCCTGCTGGCTCTGACAGGATTTTTTGCACAGTCTTTTGTTTCACAGGGCAAGTCCCGGAAGAGGTACAAGGAAAGGAACAGAAAAGAGAGTGCTCCCACAAACACCGAGTAAGTCCAGAGGCCACAATTAAAAGGAAGCAATAATGACATCCAAAGATCCTGGACTGTAACACTTCCAGGAGAGGAAGCCTAGGGATACTTCTGAGGCATCTTATGTGATAATGAGGTGGGGGGGGCAGTTGGCCACAGGAAGCACAGAGACATGTATTAAACCCCTGGTGAGAACCAAAACTCAGCCCCACAGCACTTGCTGTCTGCTTCCAGGAAAAAAAAAAAAACCGTTTCCCTTGCTTGTTCATCGATTCTGAATGTTAAGTAAGTCTTTCAGGCAGTGGTTCCAGGTGCCAGGGCACTGAATCTCAGACAGCAAATGAAAAATGAGGCCCGCAAAAATTGAATCCTAACCCGACTGCCGTGTATCACCAGCAAAAGCAGAGCACATCTGCACATCCGCAAACTGCTGGCTGGAGGACCATGGATCGCTGCTCTTCACACAAGCTTTTTATGATCACGATAGGGCATCCTCAGGTTTGGGAGCAAAGAAGGAGGGGGTGGGAGAAAGAGAGATGAAGAATCTGGCGTGTAAATTAAAATCTCTTTTTAGTAAAAACACCTTTTCTTCAGCGCAAACTAGTTATTTATACAAATTCCCACACCTGTTAGCTACAACTCTTTTATGGCAGTTACCAAATAGGTTTATCAGTCATTATATGTGAGCATGTTCAATTTCCACCGTGAGATTATGAGCTCTAGGAAGGCTAAGGGAGAGGCCTACCTCCTTTGTTTACCGTCACGTGCCCCACAGCAGCAAGAGGAACCGATGTTCATTCCTTGTCTCCAGCATACCTCCATGCATGAGACATTTATTGTATCCATACAAGGTGCCTCCCAAGTCTCCTGCAAGACAAGGATGATGAGCACACACTGCTGAGAAACTAAGGCGCTCCAGAGCAGTGATTGGTCCAAATTCATACCACGATTGAGCTGAGACCCAACACATGTCTACTAGAATACAAAGCCTGGGCACGTTCCTCCTCAGCACACTATCTGATTGGTAATTACTGCAGTTCTCCAACAAGCATCCTGATAACAATAAGAATTGTAACTATGTTTAACACTTTCTCTAACCCATGTATTATGATAGATGCTTTGTATATATTGTTCTTATCATGGAAAAGGGTGTTTTATAGTATCCATATACCATATCTAACAGATGAGCCAACTAAGGTACATGGATATTTAAATAGCCCTACACCTTATGACTTTCACAGTAGTGGTGACATCAAGACACTGACCTAATCTGTCAGAGCATATTTAATTATCATCACATATTAATTTCAAGATATAAAAATACATACTCATGTGCATACGCACATCAGTTTGTATATGTTGAGTATCTACAATATGACAGAGTCTGAGTTCACCCTAATTTAGCCCTTGTTAGAACCCCAGAGCAAAACAGGTATTCAGGAAATCATGGAATGAATGAACACTGAGAGTTGCCATTATCACCACTCATAAGAAAAGCTCTGAGACACTCTTGTATCTGCATTGGTAACACCATGGGTTCCCAACTACAGAGGAACAGGAGAGCTGTGTGAGTACTAGAAGCATGGGGGCAGTTCAGACTGTAGAGGTTTTAGTTAGAAAATCAGTGTTTAGTGAAGTCCATGGTGGCCCATGCATGACACGAGTCAGGTCTTCTTTGGTCTGGCAGCGTATAGAATGAACCATGCCAGAAAAGCAGCCTTAGAAGGAAGACAATACTTTCATCCATCCTCTGGCATTCTCCCTGCTTCCTCTTCTATGATGGTCTCTGAGCTTGAGGGAATAGATATCTGTTTAGAACTAAGCACCCAACTGTTACTTATTCTCAGCACTTTGATGGTTTGTAAGTTACTGCATTAACCATTGCTCACTGCAAACAGAAGCTTCTTTGATAAAGGCTCAGAGCAGTGTTAATCTGTGGGTAGAAACATAAATATTTAGAAGGTGGTTTGATGCTCTATCGTCAGTTGGAAAGCAGTAGTGCTAGGTTTCCCCCTAAGGTCTGTGAACTCCCATGCCATGGGCTTTTAAGTAGGTTTACAGTACCAGGCATCAATTCTTCCTGTGGAGTGAACTTCAAATCCAATCAGAAAATGATTGGTTATACTCATAGCTGTCATGCCACTATGGTACCTGTGGACACATGCTTCCTGGCTGGTTGAGATTATAGTTTGCAGGTTCACAGCTGATAAAACTGTTGGTGACTTTTCTCTCCCAGAAGACTTCACATCACTTTCAAGCTCTATGGAAATTATAGTCTCAACTTTGTAGAGGAAATTTAGCCTTTCTAAACAGATTTGTGTGTGTGTGTGTGTGTGTGTGTGTATGTATGTGTTGCATCCAGATGAATTAGAGTTTGATATGATAGCCAGGGAAGAGTGAAATACATGAAATAAAACATTCAATTTCTTAGCTCTTCCTTTCCTTTTCCAATGTCTGATATCATTTGCACTATACTCTACAATGGATTCTCCTCCAGACTGGGAGTTAGGCACGGCCACATGATTTGCTACAGTCAGTAGAGTATGACCATAACTGAGGAGTCATGTTTTCAAAACCAGCACTAGATTTTTCCATCTCTCTTTTCATGATGACAGATGCTGTCAGGTAGCCTACATTACTGAATAAAAATGGTACAGACTGGAGCCCTGAGCTAACCCCACAGAGGAGACCTCATGGGTAGGAAAAGAAACCTCATTACTACATAAAGAATTTTAGCCAAATCAGATTAATATGCCAATTAATAAGCTGTGTGACCCTAGGCAAGTCATTTATTTTGCATGCAACACTAAGATACTAACTTTTAATGGAAATAAAAAACATTAATCCAGGGGGCTAGGAATAGCTTTCAGGAAGACAGTGATAAAAACCAAAATGGTTATAAATAAGATTGTGTGTGTGTGTGTGTGTCTAAGAAAGCAAGAGTGGGCTGGTTGTGGTGGTGCACGCCGGTAAGATTTGCTGAAGAAACCAAGAGTGATACATAGTATACAATAGTAAAATTGTCCTGGGAGAAGATCTAGAGACTTTTCACATTTTAAGATGGCCTGTGTTACCCAAAATGAGGTTAAGAGCCTGAATAACGGGTGAAGCTATTCACAACTCCAGTGTGCTTTGTAGTATGAGGAGAGAGAGTGAAGGAGCTAATTAGGTTCCTCTACTATCTGGTATTTCACAGCTTGCCTTGAGTTAGATTTTATTAAAGTTGTTTTCCAATAATTACATTTAAGAGCTCTGCTTAATAGGTTCTCAGATATTGAAATCTCAGGAGCTATTTCTGAATGAAGAAGGGATTTGGGGCAATTCTTTTTTAACTATAGCAGAAAATGTCCTTCAAAATGTGATAATGAAAACCCAGATCCTGTTTGGGAGGTAGGAAAATGCTGCATCTTTTCTTTATGGGACAAGAGAAAGGCCACTTTTTCTAAACTATATCCTTGCATATGATTTAATGCCCGAGAGGCTGGAGGGTAAAACAGAAAAGGCTTCAACACCAAGGCAGTAGGTAGACTAGGTTCATAAAGTCTGAGCTGTGTAAATGGGTGTTCAGGTTAGCACTGAATTTCATCAAGCTGATGGGCCATACTTTCTCATCTCTAAATTAGGACAACAATACCAAGCTGTCAAGGGAGACCAAGCAACAAATAGATAGTACATTCCAATGCAATCAGAAAGAGTTCATTTAGGAACTATTTGCCAAGATGTGATCAGAATTAAGGGATACCAGCAAGACAAGCAGAAGCATATTGAGGCAAGTCAAAGCAGAGAGTCTTTTTATCTGTCCTTCATCTGAAGAAAAAAGAGAGGATTTATTGTACAAAGAGAGAACTGCAGCTATCATGGAGGGAAGGGCCACACAATGGGAGTGAAAATGTCCTACGCCAATGCTGTTGCCTTCTTTCAGTAAAAGCCAAGCAGAAACCAAAGGCAAAGAAGCCTACTGATATAGTTCATAGAAGTCAGTCTCCTGGAGTTATAGGAAGACTGTGAGACAGACAGAGTTGAAGGGAGGCAAGGGAACATTCCAGCTCTTAGAGTACTTCTTTTTTGCAAACATTAACCACTATTTATTTTCGTGAATGAGTACCTTATAACCTTTTGTAGAAATAGGTTGTGAATAGGTTGCACAAAGATGGAGTCCTTGGCCTCACAGACAACAGAAAAGGACATATGACAGAGACCCATATATATATAGCTACTTTGCCTATGGAGGTAGGTTGGGGGTTGGAGAGCTGCTTCAGAATGAATTGACTAGGATAAATTAGTGCTACAAAAAACACAGCCCCTCCCTCCCATGCAGTTTCTGGTTGCTGTTCACTGTCCTAGAGTGCCGAGACCTACCATTACTTCTGCAATTCTAGCGCCCCCTGTCTTCTAACTGTATAAGTAGATGTCACTCCTCAGCAAGGTCTAGAATTGAACTAGCTTCTTACACACACATCCAGCAGGCTAGCTTCCTTCTGGCTGTCTAAATACAGACTCTTGTTGAAAATATAGGGCTGTTGTGTCTGAATTGTGTGGTGTTCCCATAGAAGTTGTATAGGCAACATTAGCATAAGGGTCAGGTGTGGCAGCACACAGGTTTCAGTTGATTATTGTCTTCTTATGCTCTGCCAAGGCATCTCACTCCAGAGATTGTGAGCCTCCAACACCAGGAGATCCAACTCTTCTACCAAGAGTCCCAGCTAAATGACAGATGGACACACAGCTTCATTTTCCCTATCCTTCAAGAAAACACCTTTCCTTCATTTGGAGGAGTAGGTGGGAACTTAGACATATGACTATGGTGGACCAATCATATTTCTTCCCCTGGTAGCTTAAATTGTGAAGGGAATAGTCCAAGTTAGAAAGAGTGATTAAAGCATCAGTACCGTTCATAGGACTCTCAAAAGAATTGCTCATATATCAATGCCTCCAGCAGGAATAAATTAGTTAAACTAAGACCCTTGTCTATATATCTGGCTGTTTGGCCTTTCTTCTCATTCCACAAGCTACTCCTCATCTTTGTAATTCAGTGACAGGCTTAAGTTAGTAAACTCAGCCAGACCACAAAGCAATGGTCCAAATCTGAGTATCAACAAGAATAATGACTGGGATGGTGTTTACAAGCTTTTACTTCAGTTTACTCCCACATCAGCCCAACTGGCAAACAAATGATGTTAGAAAAGACAAGCATGAAAAAGTAAATATTAGATCTTCCCAGAGCAGGGGCTGAGATCTCAGGTCATAGAATCCCAGGCAAAGTGACAATCTTCCCTTTTAAGTCTTTAGGCCATGATGAGGACCATACTAATGTCCAAAGGCCTAATTGTTAGCATGGAAGAAAAGCTTGCTTCTTCATAGTGATCTATTTCCCATGGGTCTCTGAAGAACCTGGAGTAAGTTTGGTCATGCCATCTCATTGTTAGTCAAAGCCCATCTCTGTCTTTTATGACCAAAATTAGGTACAGCTGAATTCTATTTAGCTCTTCCATAATCCGAGACTGGCATTGGTTCACAATGTTACCCTCTGCTCTGTTTCGTCTACCTTATAGATTATTGTGTAGAAGACATGTTTACATATATCTTTAACCCTCTCATCAAGTCAGTAAGTAATAATTATTCTGTTCTTTTATAAATGAGAACATAAAGGTTTGTGTGAGTGGTGTGTAAGTGGGCTTTCCTGGCTCATCATTTCAAAGCTATTGTGCTACAGAACAAGAATTCAAACCCAGACCTATTTGACTTGAGAGTGTACATTCTATCTATTTCCTACTTTGCTGAGCTTTTGGTCATAGCATTGATTCAATTGCACACACTTGTACAGCCTCTGATCTTTTAGGGCTCCTTTCTGCTTTTTAAGAAGAAAGTCTAAACTATACATCCCATAAGATTGTTGGGGCAGAGTGAATGAGAGAAGGAGAATGATATTGGGTGACAGAGTGGATTCTATGAACTGCCAACCATTTGTCTGCTTCTGTTCATCTGTTTTCAGTAACTACTTATTTTTTCTTTTGTCTTAAACAAATAACAAATTGTCTCTATTTTAGTCATATAAATTCTCCTACTCATCCCAAGCCAATGAAAAGCCCCTGAGAGATGAGTGTGTAGCTACTGATACTGATCTTACATCTGTGTGCATTTATTTACCCATTGCTTTCTACAAATATTCTGCAAACCTTCAATGACAGCCCCTCTTCAAGTTCCTGCCAAAACTTCTCCATTGATTGTAAATTGCTGGAATCACCATCATTAGCTGAACATAGTTATTGCTGGTTGAACATGATTCAAGCTCTCAAGTAGCCTGAGAGACCAGCATGGAGTTTCTTTTGTTCTATTTCCTGGATCCTAAGTGTGTTCTACTGGCCAGTGTGAAGCCAGAGAGAATGACAAACTTCCCCATGTCCAGCTGCACTGATGACCCGAATTTGGATCATTTAGATGATCTAGAATCAAATTGCCAACCAAACAACCCCGTAGCAGATGCTCTTCCTTCACCTCCAGACCACAGATTTCCACCTCAGAAAAAGGGACTGACTGGACTTCTGTGTACAGAAGTAGCTCCCTCTGATCTAATCCTGCCTGCTGGATGACCACTAAACTGTTAACTCCTTGTAACATGTCTTGCATCTGAAGGAGGAAGAGGTGGAAAGGAAATCACATTGCTCAAGGCTTTGTGGAAAAGAAAAGAAATTTAAATTGATACAATGTAAACTGGAATTCAGTTGAGCATTCATCTCAACTGGCTTGAAATCACAACTGAGATTTGAGGACAAAAGCTAGAGTATTTGTAAGAGAACAGATTGCTGCCTTCACCAGCTGGTGGTTACAAGGAAAGAGACTGGAACTCTAGAGTGAGATGCATCCTCCCTCCTTCCTTCTGATTCAGCTTCCACCTCCATCTCCAGTAACCTCGTAAGTGTGAGATGATGCCCACCACTCCACATCTTCTGACTTCATCAGCTCTTCTGCCATGGGCCTATATGTTTGTAGCATTCTCTCATGAACTGAATAACACAACAGAAAAGGTAGAGATGGAGGAAAACATCAAGACAGATGCTTGAGACACAGCCCCAAGACACTACCAGTAGAACACCTTGAATTGATCCTTAAAAAGTTACAGGTAATTGGAAAATGCTGTCTGATAAAAAGAGGTAAACTGAATGCATCCCTGTCCTGAGGACTGTGTAGCAAGAGCCCCCGCTATGAACTACAAAGATAGTTCTTTCAATGAAAGGCTAGTGTCATAAGCGTTAGGACCTGGCTCCTCCACAGCCATGGAAAAAGCTGGGCATGGTGGTGTGGGATGTGCTTGTAATCCCAGTGCTAAAGAGGGACAGACAGTACAATCCCTGGGGCTCACCAGCCAGTCAGTCTAATGTAATTTGTGAGCTCTGGGCCATAAAGACCCTGTATCAAAGGACATGGGTGTTAGTCCTGAGGCTCACATCCAAGGTCATCTGTACATAGTCGTGCACACTCACAAGTCAAGAGAGAACCCTAACCACACCCTACATTGTGTTAGTTTATAGTTTTCTTTACATGTGGAAACAGCAAAATGAATACTTCCTTTCTGTTTAAGGTTTAAGGTTCAGTCCAATTTTGGGCATACGATAAAACTGAGTCTGGCTAATTGTGGATTTGCCCCCAAATCTTTTAGAATCTCCCCAGAATTAGCTATGGAATCTGAATGTGATCTCATAGACTCAGATGGGAATAACCCACTATGAACAACAAATCAAAGGAAAACCAAATTTCAAGCAAAATTCTACAGTTTGAAGAGTGTCTTTGAGCATCTCCTGCTCATCCTAACTGCTTTTGTTGCATAATCCTTCAATTTTAAAGATATCATCTTGTCACTTCTTTCGAACATTTTTTTCCAGCCACTTTTGGCTAAGCCAGTTGAGGTTAGCACCTCTGTTTGAACAGCTGTGGTGCATTAGGGGAACAATGATTCTTTCCAGCTTCTGGAGGTGGAGGAACCTTGAAAAAAATAGCCTCCAGTTCCTTTCCTTTTCAGCCAGAGGTATTTAACCTTGGCCTTGTACCCTTTCATTCAACTCTTCATTCTAACCTTCTAAAAACTGTTTTCAACACAGGTCTCATTGGAGAGACTTCCACAAGGAACACGGGGTCGCCTAGTCACCTGCTTGGAATTCCTAAATTCTCATTGATTGGAAAGAGACTTGTCTTTAAAGAACTAGTCTTTAAAGAAACTGGTCTCCAAACTACTGTTTTGTGTCAGTAGTGAATACTCCTCACCAGTAGGGATGCTTCATAATCACTATGAAGCAAAGAACCACAAAAGTTGAAAGTCAGCCAGGAATGAAATAGGTTACGTTTGGGCAGATGGTTGATATTAGGAGGAATGGGGTCCAGATTCATGATCTTCTTTTTCCTTAACATCAGTGTCAACAAAACAAGGCAGCCTGACTCAGGCACTTGAGGTGAAGGACCCTGTGGTATTCCTCTCTGAGCTCCACTCATGGCTCCTTCCTATCAGCCATCTGTCTATTGTCTGTTGACTGTTACCACATGGCCAGAGTGTTCCTGTGACGAGAGTTACATTTTCTGCCTAATTGGATTTTTTTTTCATTGTTGGCTTCTACATTCATCAGAGTCATGAAAAACATCTCTACAGTCTAGAAAAATGAAACATTGCATTTTGGTTTCCACTTTTCCCTCCAAAGGAAACTGATATTTTTAGAACGTCTCTTCTGATTTATAGTCGTGATAATTGCACGCTGTGTTAGACTGACGGTCCTCTTTTTACCTCTGTCTGTGAATCCGGTGGATGATTCAGTAGTCACATTGACTGAAATAATAAACAGCATCTCCATAACGTTATTTTCCTCTCCCTGTGTAGGTACTTGGGATAGTCCAGAAAGCATAGACATCATTATGGGCAAAGGGAGGAAGAAGAGTGAGATAACTCACCCTGCCTTCTCCTTCTGAGCTGTCTTTGAAGCCCAACTGTGATAAAAGGCAGCTTCGTTTGTTCAGAGTTGCTCAGTGGTGGTCATGTCTCCCAAAGGTTGCATCAAAAGGTTATCACCATGAAAAGAAAAATAGAACTACAGAGAGCCACAAGCACTAAATGTCCTACCTAAACTCGGTGCACATCTGACTAGATGCCACATAATTACTCAGTTACCCAAACATGAGCATTGAGGATTTTAACGTTTTCACAGTACTCACTTTGGAAAAATACAAATGTGGAGTACTGCCACCTCACGTGGCCACACACACATTTTTTCCCCATGGAGGAATATTCTTGCAATGCATTGAATAATTCCATCTGTGCTTGACTTAAAAGAGACTGACCAGTAGAACCAAAGAATTGAGTTCTGTCTTAGTGTTTCTGTAGCTTAAGTATGCACTTTAGAGTCTAAAAAATCTCTCCTTTGTATGTATCTCTGCCATCGCATGTGATATAATTTTCCCCAAGACAAACTACAAAACTTCAGATCATTAACTTAGCTTAATTCCTATTTTTCAATTGTGTAGACTTTATTTCTAAGAATTCAGCCAACTTCAAATAAAAAATATGTGGGGGGACAACTGGTGTCTAAACTGAACCTGAACAAACAGTTTTCTTTTAATTGTTCCTTCAACAATACGTAGTAGTGGCAATTTATATAGCATTTGCATTGTAATGGGTTTTGTAAGTAATCTCAAAATGGTGTCAAGTTTAGAGGAGGTCATGTATGGGTTTATTGCAAATACTGTACCACTCTATAGAAGGGACTTGATTGACTGCAGTTCGACACCCATCAGGGAGGGAAAGTCCTGAAAACAATCCTCTCCATAGTAGAAAGCTGCATTCATTTGGAATAGCAGTACCTGTATGAAAATCTGCTAGATGTTGTTGGAGATACAAGGAAATATGTAAGACAGCACCAAAACTTGGTAGAGCGAGACATCTACACATGAGAAAATAGTTAAGGAAATGCCATGCCAAAGCTAAAGGCTATGAGCATCATTTTGGGTCTGTAAAGGGGAAGGCTTCAGACAATGAGGACCTTGTAGACTCCACCCTACAGTCATGGCAGGAACAAAGATTAGGATGCTTCAGAAAGACCCAGAGCAGATCATTAGAGGTCAGATGCACAGCAGAGCCCCTGGATTCTTGCCTTTATCATGCTCTGTGTGACTGTTCCTTCGTTTCTATATTTTTTATTGTCCATGCATAAAAAATTTGAACGACAGCAATAGCTAGTTTCTAGTTTTTCCTCTTAGATCCATTGCATGCCAGAAACAATATATGCACTTCATATATTTTAACTTACACAATTCTTCTAATAATTGTATTTGTAGACCCTGTCCTTAGGTATATCTTAAAGATGAGGAAACAAACACAGAGATGTATCTAATTATGCCAATAGTTAGACACAAGGACATTGAAGGCCAGCATTCTATCTGGTCTCGATGGTAGACCCTGAACACTTGTCCATCCAGTGCGTTAGTAGGTCAGGTCTAACCTCAAATCCACAGTTCTTACCTACCCTCTTCTACTTTTTAATACAGAAACTCTTTTATTATTATCTTTCATGACTGTGACCAAAGAACTTCTTAGAGGGGAGAAGATGTATTTGGGTTCATTGTTTCATGAGCCTCACGCCCTAGCTCCTTGGTCCTGTGAGCTGTAGAGGAACATCATGGAAGCCTGGTGGTGTGATGGAGGACAGTTGTTTATATGATAGTGGGTAGCAAGCAGAAGGGAGTAACCGGAAATGGCCAGAGCCCAACTTCCTCCAGCTCAGTCCTACTCTCTGAATTTCTACGACCTCCTCATAGTGCCACCTTCTGGAGAATAAGCATTGAAAATAACCTTGGGCCTCCGGGAAACATATATTCAAACGGGGTCCATGGCAGACAGAAGAGACACCTAAGCACCTGACATGGGTGCCACTTGGAATGATAGGAAAGGTAAAGTATACAATGGAGAGATGGAAGGGAAAGTGAAGTCTTGGGGTTTGTTAACTGTGGAGAAAAGTGGAATTGCAGACTCAATGGGCAGATATGAAGATACCATGGTGAGGTCCTGGCTCAGACTGCCACTAAGGGCTATGTCTGGGCTCATGGTCCTGCTGAACCTGGGATCTGTGTTAATGTCTGTGGCTCAATTTACCACCAAAAGCCAAGTGGATGTCCATGGTCTGTGCCAGCACCAGAGACCACGTGGATGTCTGAGATTCCTGTTGCCACAGAAGGACATGCTGTCGTGAGTGACCTGTGCTGCCACCTGAAGCCATGGGGACATCTGGGCCTAGGCTGCTGCCAGAGGGCTATGCCTGGGTTAGTGGTCCTATGTCAGCCTGGGTCTGTGTTGATGTCTCAGATTTGGTCTGAACTGCCTCCTGAGACACTGTGCTGAGTTGACCTCATCCCTTGTCTAGGCAGCACAGCAGAGCTGGCCCTGATGTCAGGGGTGCCGAAGAGCCAGCCCCATGGCATGAGCTCAGTAGAGCTGTCTCCACTTCTCCTCTGCTATGGGGTGGCCTAGTTGAGGGAGAGATGCCTTCCCATTATCACCTGTCACTGCATGTGGCAAGTGGGAGAGCAGGCCCCACAGTCATGAAAGCAAGAGAGCTGGCCTTGCCCCTGACCAGTGGCTGAACTCAAGACAAGCAGATCCTTCTCCTTGCCTGAGCAGCACAGCAAGGTTGGCCCTGGTAGCAGATGTGCAGGTAAGCCAGCCCTGAGGAGAGCTGACCAGCAGGAGAGCTAACCCTGCCCCTTGTCAGCTGAAGCATTTGGGTAAGTTAGCCAGGGTAGTTCTGGAGAGATTGCCCTGGCACTGAGGGCCAAGGAAAGATGGTGGGCTGACCAACTCAGCTACCTCTCAAGCTCAGATCCAGGGTTTTGAGGTTGGCCCACCCCAACATTACCCCATCTATGAACTGCTGGAGTACATGAAGAGGCTGGTCCTGCAGATCCAAAGCTGCAGGATCTCCATGACACGGGGCAATTACAGGATATCTGAGAGGATTCCCTGTGAAGATCCAGTACTGATAATGTAACAAAAGCCAGAGGCCTCAAAACAGACCAAAGACTCATTGCAATGAACATTTGTGAATAAAGAAGTGTGGACAACAGGGTAGACAGTGAGACACACTACAGCTTCTAGGACAAGATTGTTTTTACAATTCTATCTTATTTTACTCTCTTTTGTGGGGGAGTTGCAAGGGAAGAAGGTGGACACTAAGGGACAGGGAGACAAGTGGGGTTGGGGTGCATTATGTGAAATTCACAAAGAATTAATAATAAGTTAAAAAGAAAAGTTCAAACAGAACAGATTTCTGCTGTCAAGAAGACAAAGCTCACACTTTAGGCTTAGACTTAAGAACTCAGTCACTGTGGGGGTTTCTCACATGACCAACCAGTGACCGACCTCCATAATGGCCAGGCTGTTCTCCTTTACCCAAACACACACTCTGTATTTCTTCAGAACCAGTCACATTGCATTCTGCTTGGGTGGTGAGCAAAACCTGATACTTCCTCCAGCAGCGGTGAATCCAGGATGCAGTTTCTAATATTGCCACCCCAATGAGGTTGTAATTTGACCACATTCTTCCTGAATTCCATTCATCATCAAACAAAATCACCATGTATTATTTTCTGAAAGAAGAATCTTTGCCACCCCACGTCTCCTTACATGGTCTGTGTTGTAGTTCACAAATTTGAAGCCAGAACTGACAGTCACTCCCTTTGGTCATGCTTCTAGCATCTGTTCACTTTTTCTAGTCTAGGAAGACCTTTTTAGTACGAATTCTTTTCAGTCATGACTCTAACAACTGTTTTATCTGTAAAATGTAGTAAGGGTATTCTTTACAGAGCTGCCCATATAGTAAGGATTTTCTTTATAGAGACACCCATGTAGTAAGAATGTTCTTTACAGAAGTACCCATGTAGTAAAGATGTTCTTTACAGGGGCACCCATGTAATAAGTATGTTCATTACAGAGCTGGCCATGTAGTAAGGATGCATCTTACAGAGTCATGCATGTTACTATGAAAAATAGCTGAGAAGATTGATCTGCCTTTTGCTTTCCTTTGTCCAAAATGACTCGTTCCATTAGACAACACACTCTGGTACATCTATTCAGTCTATGACTCTCCCTAAATTTTTCATGACTTGGTCTACATTTGTTTATCTCGTATGCAAATTACTATCATTGGGGATTTTATCCAAAGCTTTTTCAAGTGTTTGTTTGATACAGACATGTCCCTGAAAGTAAACCTAATAACTTTAAAACCAGAATCACCCTATTTGAAGAGAATGGATTCTTTTATATGCTTGCTTCTGGTGTTGACATTCTTTTCTAAGTATTTTCAGGCAGCTTCTTTAATAAGCAAATTCAAACTTTCATCAGTGATGAGTGTCACACTTATGCTTACTGTACCACTTCATAATACTGGGATGTGCCCACGGCTGCTCATCTGTACCATTCCTCTTACAGAGGTTTTCTAGCTCTGAAGCACCTAGCTTGTATCAGTCTCTGGTTGCTGCTGAACCATATTTCCATGGGCTTTCTGGCTTCAAACAACACAGATTTGTTATAGTACAGCATTGAAATAATAAAAAACAAAACAAAACAAAAAATAGTTTCACTGAGTTAAAACGAAGGTGTTGTCAGGGCTGGTTCCTCCCAGAGCCTCTGATGGGACAACCCCTGCCCTTGACTTTTCCAGCTTCTAGATGCTGTTCACATTCCCTGGCTGGTCCTCTCCAGCCATCAGAGGCACCACTCCAACCTTTGTTTCCACTCCCACATCCTCTTTTGCTTCTTTGACCCTCCAACCTAACTCTCATAAGAACATTGGTTATTACAATGGACCATTTAGATAGTTGGATCTTTCTATCACAAGAGCCTTAGTTAACCACGTCTGTAAGGTCCTACTCACCATGCGAGGTCACACAGTCACAGGTTTTAGGCATTACGATGTGGCTGTCTTTGAAAGAGGCCATTCACAGCCTGTGACTGGAGATAGTTGATTAGAGATGTCATTTATTTGCCTTTGTTATAGAAATGAATCTGAATGGGCTAATGTTTTTCCCAGGGTATTTGTTCTTTTGGAATAGTTTTCTCTGCAATGTTAGCCTTTCCACGTTGAAAAGCCTTTTTCTAAAGGGAGTATGTGAAGGCAAGGGAAAAAGCAGTTGGATAATTCTACTTTCTCCTGACTGACACTGCCTGTTCCAATGACCACTTCCCACTTTGCCCCCCACACACATACAGGCACACAGACACACACACACATATACACACACATACACACACACACACAATACACACATACAGACATACAGACACACACAACATACAACACATACAGTCACACACACATACAGACACACACATATGCACACACAGATACACATACATAGGCACACATATACACACACAGATACACAGATACACACACACACACACACACACACACACACATACACACACACAAAGGTAGGAAGGAAAAAACCTCTTAGGTCTTAATATTTTTCAAGTCTCAGCTTATTCCCTGATGGTCTTTCTGTATATTTTATTGGTACAATCTGTGTTCCTGGTCTCATGCTCAGCCTGGACTATGCGCTTTTTCTTCAAAACTCTGTTTCTATTCTTTCTACACCTCTCTTTGGATTATTTTAAGGGACATTCCCTGCATCCCTGTCATTAGAATAAGCCAAGATTACAAAGTAAGCATTCTTTTATTTTAAGCTACATATTCTTAAGTGATGGTCCCTTTTAGAAATACACTACAAACTCATTTTACTGTTTTCAGATTTAAAAAAGAAAAGCCAATGGGTGTGTCTAAACATGACCATTTGTTCCTCTTCCCTGCCATTATGAATTCCAAGATGATTCAGTCACTTCCTCCTATGGTCACCATACCTTCTGTGACACCAACTGGCTTTCCCTTTTGGTTAGAAATGAGCAGAGGCTCTGTGCTCTTTGTCCTCTAATCAATCCACTTTTAGCAACAGGAGCCTCCCAACAGATGTTTGGAGAGTTGAAGTCATGACATCACCTCATCACTATTACAGGGGAAAGGAGTCTTTACCGCTGGCCACTTGTCTGTGATCATGCATCTCTGGCCATCTGCTTCCACACAGTTCTGGACTCTTCCACATGGTTCTTGTTTATAGATAACACTCTGACTTAAGTAGGAATGCTTAGTCTGAGAAATGTTAGACCACAAGCTAGAGATAAGCCTTAGGTGTGTCTGGAAGTGAGTCCGAAACAACTTGCTGTTCTTGGAGGCACACCAGTAAAGAACAGACCTCTGATCTAATTTAGGAGAGCTACATGCTTTCAGAAATGATTCCCGTCCATAGGCGTGAAGCGTGCCACCAGGGCTCTGGATCTTTCCCTTCATCTCACAGCCACCTCAATTGAAGGTGAGCATGTGACCTCAGCAAGATCAGCAGAGTTATCTCAGGACTTCTACGGGCCATGCTGGAATGAAACTTCCCTACACTGTCGAGGTGGACAGGGAGCACACAGGTCAGGGTAGCAGCTGTTTTGACATTCCAAGAAGAGCTCATTTGAGAAGGTGATGTCGTAGAAGGGGAATGAGAAGAACTCAGGTTTTTAGGACATTGTTGACAGCTGGAAAGCCAAGCCTTCAGATTTTTAGTCTCTTGTCTTAAAACTTATTTTTCTAATTTCCATTAGAATGTTTATATATACATATATATGTATACAATATATATTATATGTGTGTATATGTATGTATGTAAAAGACACACACACACACGCACATATATATATAGTATATATGATCTTTTGATCTAAGTGAGAAGGTGAGTCTGCAAGGAAAAGGTCTGGAGAGGTAGAGAGGACAGCATATGGCCAGAGAACGAGCTCTGAGCTTTGGCCATCAGAAGGCATTTTTGTCTTGCCCTCTGTCTTGCCTCTATGCATACTATAGAAAGGAAAATGAGCAGTGTTTTTCACTGTGTGTCAGGCAGGCATGGTGGTGCATGTCTATTATCTCAGCAGACAATGTGAGACCAAAGGTATAGGGATGGAGATCTGCCTGAGCTACATAGCAAGATCCTGTCTTAAAGCAAACAATGAAAATGTTGTATCTCCCAGAACAACTCCTGCTGCTGTAACCTCAGTCTGAGTCACAAGTGTGCCATGCCAAGGAGTTAGACAGTACCAGATCATTTAGTCAGAATCAGTAGTATGCAGAGTTCCATCTCCCTCCTGTCCCAACTGCTCATAAAAATCCTGTCAGTCATACAACCCTTCTAAAGATAAGCCTCTGAAACACCCCCTTTCAGATGCTAATAATGGCTCCAAATCAGACAGAAATGTAATTTATAATCTTTCCACCATGACTTTCCTACCTTATTTAAATAAATCTTATCTTCTGTAACAGTAAGAAAAGCAACGTGCAAAAATCTTAAGTAGCTCTCTAGATGATCCAAACTCTTGCAGTGCCCTGAGCCCTCACCTAGAATCTGCCCCTCCACGGCCAGGGGCCTTCTTCATCTTTGCAATTCTCAGCCCATGTTTCCATCAAGCAAAATTGGCCTAATAGCCATCATTTGTATAAAAACCTACCCTTGTTTCAGCTCAGTTTCTGCTTACATATAGAGCACTGTTTGTGTTCATTTATTTTATAGTCTTTCCCCATTAGAGTATGCACCCCTTCAGCCATGAGTCACAGCTCTACAAAGGATGGGCTATATCCTACTGATCTGTGTCCTTAGTACCTGGCACACATAGTAAGCCTTCAATAAAAGTCCATTTGGAAGGGATGTCTCTATATAATGTTTGGATACAGCTATTACTCACTGCTGATATCCTACTCCCTGCCATCGTGTGGGCATTAGAAGAAGCAGATTTAAAGGGGGATTCCCATAAATCCCCCTTTTTTGAGCTGACAGTTTCTCAAAAAAACCAAGCATGGAATGCCATGTGACCTAGAAGCTCCACTCATAGGTATACACTGCACTTTGTTTATCCCATTTTCAGTTATTAGATTTTTGGCATTTTTACTATTTCTTGGCTACAAAAGTAAAAAAAAAAATCTTAAGTATATGAAAATATGCTTTCAGCTCTCTAGGGTGCATGTGCTTAAGTGGTGTGTGTTTGTGTGTGTTTGTGTGTGTTGTGTTATGTGTAAGATTGCTGGGGCATGTTTAGTGATTCTGAGTCTAACCTTCTTTCTTTTTTTATCCAACAGGGCCTTACTAGGATGCCTTTCCTGGCCTTGATTTTACAGAGGCATGCCTGCCTCTGCCTCAGGAGAGTGCCAGGATTACAGTTGTGAGCCACCATGCCCCACTCCATGAGTAACTGTTCGTTTGTTTATTGAGAAATGCTTAATTTTTTAAAAAGACTGCCTAACGTTTCTACAGTGGCTGCAAGTATTTTATACCCCAATAGTACAGATGAGTATTCTGTGTCTCCTCTTCAGAAATACTCATTTTTTTTGTAAGTGATGGCCATCCGGGTAGGAAGTCCAGCCTTTTTAGGGCTTGATTCTCCCTAGGGATAATGATGTGATCCATCTTCTGTTTTCTTTGCTAGTTCATCATGTATATATTTTAGGCCTTGTCCAACTTTCTGCTCATACTTAAATTATTCTAATTAGTTCTAGTCTATTGGTTATCACACCATTTGAATTCTTTAGTCCTCAGGTCACTTTATATGTGATTTGCAAATTCATTTTCTGCTCTCAAGTTGACTTTACTTTCTCAGCAATGTTCTTTGATGCACACTTTTATTTTTGATAAATTCAAATCTGTCTTCTTTTCCTCCTTTAGTGACCTGTGCTTTGGCCATCTGAACTCCAGTCTTTGTGACCAGCTGTGTGGTTTCTTTGTCACTTCCCTGTTTGGAAAACAAATCTAACCAGCCACTGGCTAGTCAGTAACTGAGTCCTCTAAGGACAAAGACAGGATTTGAAGAGCAGAAATGCCTGGGAAAGCAGAGATCACGTGGTCAAACATGAGCTACTTAATACATGCTTTCAGCAAATCTGTGACAGAAATCGGACTCCCGGAAAGTAATGCACAGGAAAGAGGCAATCAGCCCCAAGAAAATTGTCCTGTGCAGCCAATCTGACACCTGGCAGCTGGTGCCACCCAGTGGTGGAAATGAGAATGACATGGGGGTAGTAATTCAGTTGGTAGCTAGGCAGATTCCTGGTTGATTCTTAACAGCCCTATTAGGAACAGGACATTAGTGAACGTGGGTGAGCAAATAATTCTGTTATGAGATAGAAAGTTCTTTGGATATATGCCCAAGAGGGGCATAGGAGAATCGTATGGTAGATATATTTTCAGCTCTTTAAGGAACCTCCACACTGATTTCCACAGAGGCCATACCAGTTTGTACTCCCACCAGCAATGAATAAGTGTTCCCTTCTCTGGTAGTTCTACTTTTAATGTATTTATGACCTAACAACTGCAGGCTACTAGCTTGAGGTGATTTCACGGTAATGAAAGAGTTAATAGAATGAGATCATGGCTGTAGGTGGGAGCAAATTTACCACTCAATCTTCTGTTTGACCTTACTCTAAGATCTACAGGGCAAAAATAAATAATCATAAACTGATTAGAAGAAACTACACTAAACGGACTAATCATTCAAAGTTTATGCCCAAGTATTGTTCCTCTAGGATCATGTTTCAATCTGATTCAAATGAGCATTTCCTCTCCTACTGGCCAATATCCACTTTATTTTTTTTCAATATCCACTTTAAATGAGTCTAAAGTAAACAGAGGTGCAGACAGTCAGGATTCCGAGGAATCTCCAGATCTACCATGGTGCATATTAAAATTAGGAAAAAAAATATGTGTTATGGGACCTCATGGAGAGTGGGGATTTATTATTATGAATTGTATTGTCTGTCTCATTCCTATCCATGTAGCCTTCTATGTTGTCTGTGCAAATAAGCATTCCCAGGCAGTGTGTGTGTGTATATATATATATTTTTTTTCCAAAGCACATTAGCACAACATAGAAACCTCCCCTCAAATCCAAGCAGAAAGTACACATCTGTTCTCATGTTTTACTCTGTCACCTCTGATCTTTTCTTTACTCTTAGAATTAAGCACTAGGCTGACCTTCCAGGATCAGCTTCCAGAACCATACTTCATAACTTCCGCTACCATCAGAAGGTCACTCACTACTTCTGTGAAAGTAGATACTCCACATTCTGACTCTTGACACCCACAATGCCACTGAGCCCTCAGCTGCAATTGCTACAGAGAGCCCAAACATCTGCCTACCATGTTTGCTCCAAAACAGCCCCATGATGGGAACTTTTGTCTTCCAAAGCTCTTTGGGGCATCTGCTTAGCATTAATTAAATCACATGAAAAACCCAGAGATGAAAGTAAGTAACACATTTCATTGCAGACTGAAAGTTAATGCCTCCTGATTCATGTGTTGAAAGTTGAAAGCTAATCAAGAGATGGGCCTTTGAGAAGTGATTAGGTCATGAAAGTAGAGCCCTCATGAAGGAAGTAAAATATGTAAGGAGAGACCCAGGGTAAGGAGATACAGTTTCGGGGGGGGGGGCGTTTCATGTTGGAAGATGTGGAGTCAGTGAGGGGTGAGGAGATGAGTCAGGTAAAGCACCTTGTACACAGAATTCTATACCACATGTAGAAGGCTGTGGAAGTGAAGACTGGGTCAGGGTTAAACCAAAAGGCATTCAGGTGTGGAGAGCCACACTAGACAGCAGCAGAAGCAGAGACCATGTAGGGGTGTTTTGACCTTTGGATAACAACTGCTAGTTCAGACAGTAGCTGACTTTCAGAAGATAACTACAGAAAGAGCCTGGAGGTCGGAATACCAGTTGCACATAGAAAAATGACCTCTCTACCCTACTATTATTAATTCTTTCTGAACACTGTAAACACCTTCAATGAAAGAAGGAAGCTGACATGAGCAAAAGAAAGAAAGAAAAAAGACTCAACTAGCAAACTGCTTCCAAGTGCGTAAGTTCCAGTGCAGAAACAGAAATAAGAAGTAACATGAAATAGCAAACAGCATATTTTCAAGAATTACTATTCCCATAACACTGCCCCTCCCCATAGGAATGACCTGGGAGAACTTCCAGACAAACACTTCAGAAGAATGGTTCTGTGTTTGACAACTCAGCCAAAGATATAAATGTACTTTGAAAACAAAGAGCTGAAAAGAGAATGAAAACAAAGAGCTGAATGAAGTGAGGATGACAATTTAAGACAAGAAAACAAAGTTTGATATAGAAATAGAGTTATTGAAGAGAAGCCAAACTGAAATGGTGCTGGAAGTGAAAAACTCAATGAACCTCAGTGGGAAGCTTCACTACTAGAATGGAGGACATTTAAAATACTATGCAGGCTTGAAAACAAGATAGAGGGTAGGTCAATGATAAAATGTAAAACTTTTTGTTTGTCTCTCTGTTTCTTTCTGTCTCTCTGTCTCTGTCTCTATCTCCCAGTCTTGTGCTCTCTCTCTCTCTCTCTCTCTCTCTCTCTCTCTCTCTCTCTCTCTCGGTGTGTGTGTGTGTGTGTGTGTGTGTGTGTGTGTGTGTAAGGCCAAACCTTCTACTTTGGGGCACAGAAGAGAGAAATGAGAATCACACCACAAGCATAAAAATATTTTCAATAAACTCATAGAAGAACATTTACCAAACCTGAAGAAGGAGATGTCCAACTAGGGACTACAAGCCTATAGAACACCAAATATACAAAACTACATAAGACACACCCCATAGCATTTTATAGTTGAAACACTAAAACATAGAATAATGAACAGTATAAAAAAAAAACTGCATGAGGGAAGTGTCAAGTCACTTACAAAGACTGGTCCACCAGAAAACATTTAATTGCGTTTATAGCTAAAAGGACTTGGCAAGATTATTCCAAGTTCTGAGAGGTCACTACTGCCAACACAAACTATTATACCCAGCAAAACTATTATAATTATTTTAAAATTTACATGATTAAAAGCAGACTAAAGGAGTTTATGACACTTAAGCTACTCTAAAGCTGATAACTGAATAGGACTGAAGAGAAAGATAAACACACCAAAGAGAACACAAGGGATTAATAAGCAATAGAAGATAGTTAATCTAATAACAAGAACTTTTAATATTAATGATTTCAATTCCTCAGTGAAAGACTGACTGGGCATTCGATTAGAAAATGGGGCCCATCTTTGTTGCTACCAACAAGAAACACATATCACTATCAAAGATAGTGACCACCTTAGGGTAAAGAGATCAAAAAATTATTCTAAGCAAACTAAGAACCAAGCAAGCATAGCTAGTCTAATGTTTAACAAGCTAAACTTCAAACTCAAATTAGTCAGAAGATATAAGGAAAGTCATTCTATACTGATTAAAACAATAATCTACCAAGAAGAGATTATAGTTTAATACCACACTCTTACCAATAGACAGGTCAACTGATCAAAAACTAAACATAGAAACATTGACGTTAAATATTATGATAAGTTAAATGGTTCTCACAGACATCTACATAGCATTCCACTCAAACACTTCAGACTATACATTCTTATCTGTAGCCCGTGGAACTTTTTCTAAAACTGACCACATAGTAGGACACAAAGAAAGTCTCATCATATACAGGAAAATTAAAATCATATTTTGTATTCTAATTGATTACAATGAAAACCATCAGATGTCAATGATAATAAAGAAGATTGTTAACATTTAAACAAATTAACAAAAACAAAGAAAGAGAAGACCCAAATTAATAAAATTATAGAAAAAATGAAAGACATTTCAAAAGGTAGCAATAAAATTCAGAAAATAATAAGGACATACTATAAAAATGTATAGTCTACTAATTTGCAAAATTCAAAAGAAGTGGATGAATTTTTAAATGAATATGAAATGACAAAACTAAGCAAAAGTGAAAGGATTAAGTAAATAATTTAAACAGCTCTACAAACAGCAACAACAATGATGCATTAACAGAGAACCTCCCACCTCAAGAGGTCTGGGATCAGATGGATTTACTACAGAATCTTATCAGAGCTTCAAGGAATTAACACCTAAAATACCCAATTTATTCTATAAAGTAGACAAACAAGGAAAGCTTCTAAACTATTCTCATGACAAGGAAAGCTTCTAAACTATTCTTATGAAATAAGTATTATACTTACAAATTCAAAACCAGATAAAGTGCATCCACTCTCTCTACTTCTAGCCAATAGAAAACTGTTAGAGATGAGACAAAGGGAGAAAATAAAAGAATAAAGGTAAGAAAAGAAGAATCTGTGGTTGCAGATGATTTGATTCTATGTGTAGACAACCCAATGACCTCCACCATAAAATGCTTAGAGATGATAAATGCTTTCAGTAATATGGCAGGCTACAAAATTGACAAAAAACAGAAGCCTTCCTATAGACCAATGACAAACATACTGAAAAAGAAATTAGGGAAACACAGTAGATACACACAAACAACCACTACCATCACACACACACACACACACACACACACACACACTACTGGAGTCTACTGGAAACAAAGACTCAGAAGCGAATCTTTGTAAATTTCACAGTAAGGCAAAAGGAGCTTTCCAGGACCTCCCTGATATATGCAGGCAATCTAAAGGGAGACGGTCCAGAGAATGTTCCTGTAAACAGCCACAAAGAAAGAACAATTATGGAATGTTAGTCACATTGGAAAAACCTAAATTAAAGGGCTAAAATTTCAGAGTGCAAAGCCAGGTGTAGTGGTGCAAGTCTTCAATCCCAGTCTTTGAGGAGGCAGAGGCGGAGGCAGAGGCAGAGAAACAGGGGCAGGCAAATCTCTGTGTTTGAGGCCAGTTTGATTTACACAGTGTGTTCCAGGCCAGCCAAGGGTACCTAGTTAGACCCTGTTAACAAAGAATGAGAAGAAAACTTCACTGTGTAAATGAGCTCACAAGGATTGTGAGAGGCATTCCATGTATGTTCTTAGGTTATCTAGAACACCTTTCATCTTTTCTGAACCTTCCAATCAGATTTAAGTCCATATAGCGAGAACAAATGGCTGAGTAAATAGCCAGTGTTTTCCTAAGAAAACTAAAACAAAACAGGAAGCCCTGCTCTGAAAAACAGATATATCATTTTCCTAGAAGGTGAGAATCATTTTGTATTTCGGGTAGAGTTTTTCTTCCCTTCAAACACAGTTTGCATGACCATAATCCGCAGAATATCTTCCCAAAGATGTCTGCACCTTACTCTCTAAAATCTGCAAATGTTACCTTGTATGACAAACGGGACTTTTCAGATGTCATTCAAGATCCCAAGATGAGATGTCCACTCAAGGTTGCCCAGATGGATCCTATTCACTGATGCTGGTAAAATCTAAGAACCTTTTCCCCTAGGGTCAGAGGGAGATGTGACTACAGGTAAGACAGCAATGAGTGGCATCACTAGACTTGAGAATCCAAGAGAGAGGACCAAGAAATGTGGATAGCCTTGGAAATTCAGAAAACGGGGAAATGTGTTGAGAAAACTCCTGAGAGCTGGAGGCTTGAGAATGAAGCCATGTCCAAACTGGGAGTTTCTGCTGGGGAGGCCTGTGCTGGATTCTGGCCTCCAGAACAAAGAGAATAAATCTACGTTGTTTAAGCCAGAGTTTATGAATGTTTGTAATAGCAGTCAATGAGTACAATGACAAGAGGGGAAATAGAAGAAATAGCACACTTGATGGCAGAAACCATGAGGGAGAGGGAGGGTCCTATCACTGCCAGTTCTGTAACAAGCTGTCTCCACATTGCCTAATGCTAGTATTTGCAACAAGCTCACACATCCCTCACACATGACCATCGTCATCTCCAGCAGTGTGAACACAAGGTCAGAAATACAAAGCAAAGATGAATGGAGAGCCTGGTCTCTCAAGGGCTCTCAAGGGAGGCTATATTTTTTGAGCTCCATTATTCTCTTGATAGTTAGCATCATCTCGGCAGCTTTAACCCCTAGGCAGAGATGTGAAATGTCTAGGTTATCATGCATTCTCAAGAAGAAATATTAAAATCTAAGTAGGTTGCAGGGACCCAAGCAAAATGATCTTCATGGTAGAAAATAATAGAATGTTCTTAAAGAAGAGATGACCAGAAAGACAAGGCTCAGAGTAATGAGGTCCAACCCCTCATTACTTTGGCCTTTGCAAGGGGTCTTCCTTCAGGTCTGGCACTGAGGACACAAATTCCATTGAGTTTGTACTGTATTATTTGAGTTTCTGGCACAACCCCCGGAGCCCTTCCTTGGCATTCAAAGCTACCTGCTGTTTCATTTCACCTATAAAGCAGCAACATGCAATATTCTCATGTGTTTTGAAGGGAAAAAACATTCCAGTCCCAAAGCAGTAACATTTGAAAGCCGTCTGTGTAGCCCTGGAGTTTTGATTAGTTTCTTGGGAGCTTGGCAATCCTTTCATCAGAACATCAAAAGCAAGATCTCCAAATCTAGAGTTTCAAACTTAAATGTAGTCATTCAAAAAGTTTAAAATACTACACGCTTTCAAATAATATAAAATTAACATGTGTGGAGCATTAACTTATTAAAGCACAAACCAGGGAGACATTCAGATAATATGAGAGAGAGAGAGAGAGAGAGAGAGAGAGAGAGAGAGAGAGAGAGAGAGACATTGGTAAGTGGGAATATTAACATCAATCTGCCAGTATGTACAAAACCAGTTATCTTATCTAATTAGAAGTGGTAATATTTGAGATAACTGATTTGCTGAGAGTAGGGTCCTCCAAAACCCATGAGTTTGAGTCATCCTCATCTAATTTCTAGAGCGAGTGAAATATAAATGCAGATGAACAGAAGCTAGTGGTTGTTCTGAAGCTATTCCCAGGGATGGGAAACAGACTTGCAATCTTGTGTCTGGGGATGGTAGCTGCACCTGGGTTGCTGAGAAACTGCATACCAGAGGAGTGCATTCCTAGGCGCAGAACAACTGCTGGCTGAGGACTCTTTGGATCTATCCTGGTGGGCACAGAGTAGCCTCTTTTGTGTTGACAGCCTCAAGTTGCAGAGGCTCATAAACTGGACTTATAAGCCCACAGCGCTATACTTCTCAGTCTTCAGGAATAGTTCCAGCTCCTAAAGCCCACTTACTGCCCTGGGTGCCCTGAGCTTAAGGTGCCAACACCCAGAATACAGCTCTTGAGTTTCTGTACTTTAATTCTTGACAGTTCTACAGTTATTTCTAACTGTTTTGTTCTCTCTCTCTCCCACCCCCCTCTGTGTATGTATGTTTCTCTGTTTCTCTATCTCCTCTCTCTGCTTCTGTCTCTCTGTCTCTGTTTCTCTCTATGTGTATTTGTGTGTGTGTATGTGTGTGTGTGTGTGTACATACCATGTATGTCCAGATGCTCACAGATGCTTGAAGAGGGCATTGGAATCCCCTTGAGCTGAAGATACAGGAGTCTATGGCTGCTAATTGCAGGTGCCTGAAACCAAACATGAGTCCTCTGGAAGAGCAATACATTCTGCTAACAACTGACCCATCTCTGCAGCTCTTTTCAAATTGTTTTAAGGACTAGATCTTGTGCATCATGTAGGCTTGGCCCCTGCCTTCTGCCCTCTGACAACATCAGGATGACTTTAATTGGGAACTCTGGTGTGGTGGGATCACCTCTCCCCAGACCATTTCATCAAAGACTATAAACTTTGACAATGTAGCACCCCCCTCCCCCAAGCTAGGAAGTCTCTTCATAGCATTCGGCATTTCCATGAGTTCTCAGCTATAAGGGACTTATAATCATTTCTGAAATGACATTTCTTTCATGAGGACAGTTATTATTTCTTGGAGCTTTCCCTAAGTATTTCAAAGTTAGTATTGGAAAATGTTGACCACGTAGCCATTGAGCCCTTACTGGACACACAGAACGCCTGCTGGGAGTTCCCAGAATCCTTGTCACAGCTCCCAAGAGCTGATGAAAGAAATTTCTGGCTCCCGTGTGTTTCTCTGCTGTCAAGGAGCCATGTTACAAAGCCAGCTTTGTGAGTGAGCAGTGGCTTTGGGGCTGAGGCTGTCAGGCAGACTCCCAGACCCAGAACTAAAGGAGCTCTGAGCCTAACCCTAGCCAGAAAAAAATGGAATGTATGAAGGGAGGAAAAGACAGCTCTTTGAGTTGCCAAGTGCACAAAATATAAATGGTTTTAGGGGCAAGGAGAAAACCTAGGTTCTCAGGTCCAAGGATAACGGTTTATAGTATGCTCACCATGATCATTGGTCTGCTTCAAAGATGGAAACCAGTTCTCCTCTACCAAGTACCCTGCAGGGAGCATTCAGAACCAGATGTCATATACATATGTTCAGATAAGTGTTAAGTCAGGGGAGGTGAACTTATAAAGCCTCTAAAATAGTACCAGTGGGAAGAAGAGTTAGTCAATGGGCAATTCTTATGCCTTCCAGAGACACAAAATAATAACATTTTATTCTTGTATGAGTTAGACTCACACCTGACATGTTCTTTTTTTCCAACATATTCTACTATATCTATTATTCAATGATGTTATTATTAAAATCCTATTCTCTCCTGTCTTCCTTCACTCGTTGAATCCCTTCACACTCTGAAGAGTGGTTTTCACTGGAATTTCCCTTAAATCAACTTTCAGACACCCCCGTACCCACAACTTATCTCATTCCAAGAACTGTGCTGGGGACCAAATCCAGGATCTGTATTTATAGGACAAATGATCTTGTGCTGGACTAAGTCCACTCCCAAGCCCTAGACTCAGCTCTACAAAGCATTCTTTAATATATCTTAGTGGTCTGGGTAGTGAGGTGACTCGCTTGGTAAAGCCACCTGTCACCAAACCTGAGAGCCTGAGCTCCAACCCCAGGAACGACATGCTGGAAAGAAAGAATTGAGTCTTACAAGTTGTCCTCTGACCACCAAACTGTTCCAAGGCATGTGCATACATACACATACATACAAATATTGTAAATAAGTGGTGGGTAAATAATGTAATTTTAAAACTTAAAATAAATCTTTAAAATGTGAATGTCAGGTTCTGTTTTCACAGATCCTAAAGATTAGTGAGACAAACTCCTTGTTCTGTGCATTTATGAGGTATCATGGTTTTCTTGACTATTTTCACATGACATACTTACTCAATAAGCATTTGAAACTATAAATACATCTTAGAGAGACAGTGGGCAACTTGAGGAGAATCACTATAGCAGTAGCTGGCATCTGTTATTCCAGCATCCCTAGAGACCCAGGGTTTAATCTCTCAGGATTTCTGACTGCACTGAGTCCTAATTGATTACAAATGTTGCGTTTGATCTTTGTTTATTCTCTTAAAATTCTTTCTTAGCTCTAAACTGGAACCTTAACACAGTTTGAAAAATAGCATTTTACATTTTTTTAGCATCATGATCCTTTAAAAAATTATTGCTTTAGGGATTTGAGAATTTATTTTCCAATTTGCACATTTGTTGAGAAGTGCAATTACAGCAAATAGGAGATTGGGGTAAAATTGTGGCAGGGTTTTTCTTTCCTGTTGATCACATCATTGAATAAAATAGCAGAACATGATTCAGAAGTCTTGGTTGGAATTCTTGCTTGCTACCCTGCCACAGCCAAACTGCTATCTGTTGAATGCTGATATCTGCCAGCCACTTTACATGCATTGGTATTCCACTCTGTAGCCCAGGCTGGCTTGAAACTCACTTTGTGGCTCAGGCTGCCTCCTCAAACTCGAACTCACAGAATTCTCCTGTCTCAGCCTCCCAAAGGCTGATTATAGGCATAAGACACCACACCCAGCTTATATTACCAGTTTTCAAATAACATATGAGGCATATTATATCTATTCCATCCACAGGAAAATAATATGAAGTAAAGTAATTAATAAAATTAATGCAAGACACCCAAATCAAAAAATGCTGAAATTAACTTAAAAAAAAGTACAATTCTTTATACTACTAATGGCAACCATAGTAATAGGACCAAAAAAAAATAAAAATTAAAAATTGTGTTAGGCATTCTGTTATGTAACAGCCGTTCTGTGTTATGTAATCCACATTCATCATCCTACTTAATCTTTTCTAACCAATAACCATGATGGCCTGATGTTCCAGTAAAAACACAGTCTTTTGAGCTCAAATGTTTTGCTGTAGGTTTGTCATATATGTGTGTTTAACCCATGTCTTTCTGGCCCTGAGACCACCTTAGAGCCTCTGCTCTGGTAACAAAAAGAATAAAGAGGGGTGTTGGATTTTTTCTACTTGTTTTCTGTTTTCTAATCAGAAGGCATTCATTCCATATAGAGTCAGACATCTGTTCCCTTGCTTAATGCATCAAGGCTTCAGACAGCTTTGACCATTAGAGCAAGCATCAAATAATGTAGTGGAAACACAATGTGACATAGCCAAGTGGAGCTGGAGTGGCTACACGGGGAAGAACCTATGGAGATACAATGTCCAAAATCCCTTCAGAGTTCCCATTAAGTCCGTGGTGACAACCAAGTATATGGGTGTCCAGACAATCCTCCAGATGAGTACAGCCACAGCTGACACCATGGAGTGGAGGAAGCCAGCCCAGAATTCGAGAGATAGTAAGAGGGCTTCTTTCATTGTTGAATATGGGAATTGTTTCCTAAGTAGTAGGAGAAACAGATCTACAGTCACAAGTACTCAGGGAAAAGGTTGAGGCCGATAAGGAAAAAGCAGTTGCTAGCGAAGAGAATTATTGCTAGGCCTAGCAGAATCCACAAAGGAGTAAGCACTCCTTATGGGGACTATTAGGACCCCTACATCTTTGCTTTCTGGCCACTGTGAGATGAGAAGAATCCTCCATCACATGCTCTTGCCATGATGCAGTCACGGCATAGTTTCCAAAACAACAGGCCAACTAACATTGATGGAAACATTCAAAATTCACCCCAAATAAACCTTCCCTCTTTGAAGCTGATCTTATCTCCCATCGTTATTAGAGTTACAGAAAACAGACTAAAATAGCTTGCAGTAGATCTAATACGCCAAGCATGTTAAAACATTAAAACACTGTCTATCGTGTCTCAAAAAGCAAATCATTCATGGAGCTTATTAGTAAAATAACCCATTATTCTGGAAACCAGTAAGCAGAGAAAATTAATACAGCATGTATTGTAGCTTCCCCATATAAATTCTATTATTCAAAGTAATCGAACAGTCTATGAAAAAGCTCAGAAACCTATGTCTTGGTCCATGCTTCATGGAAAGTGGCCTCTCTGCCATAGCCACAGCCTTGCTTGCCTCCTGGCATCCTGAACTCTCTCCAGTGCCTTCAGAGGAAGGAGACTGTGTGTTTATATAAGAGCATTCCAAGCGACTCAAACTCCAGACATATAGTGTCTTAAGGTACTAGAGGCCAAGATGAACATGTCAGGTTGTTCTTGTGGCTTTCAGGGAAAATTTTCTCCATGTAAGGCTCAGTTTCTGGGTGTCATAGCCATTGAGGGTTCCCTGTCTTGTAGCACCACCATTCAGCTCCCTGACTGTGAGTTCACTTGGCTTTCTGTGTGTGTGTGTGTGTGTGTGTGTGTGTGTGTGTGTCTGTGTCTGTGTCGGATGTTCCCCTTTTTATAAAGACAACAGTCAGCCTAGATTTGGGTCTACCTTCATGATTTCATTTTAGCTTGGTCAACTCTGTAAAGAGGCTGTCTCCAAGCAAGGTCATATTTCAAGATTATATGTGTGTGTGACACAATTCAACCCGTTACGGATGCTATCAGAATTTATTGTTATTAGTCCCTTGGTATTCCAATGGTTACTGTAGCTTATCCTGATTTCCTCACACTTTCATTAAAGTACCTGGTAATATGCCAGGTTTGCTCTGGCACTCTGACCACTCACCCATTTTTAGTTATTAAATACACTATGCTGATGGAACCTAGTGAGCAGGGCTGGCATACGGGGTGGAAAGGGAAAGGGAACTAACTGCCAGGCATAATTCTCATTTCTGTCTTGTGTCATAGTAGATATCTTTCACTGAGGTCAGATAGGCAGAGGACTGTTAGACTGGAGAGTGTATGGGAGATAAGAGTTTCCATTTAAACAAAGCATGGATAAGTCAGGAGCCCAGAAGAGGAGGTTGTGCAGGGTGGTGTTTCTATGCTTTGGACAAAAGCACCAGTAGGGAATCAAATCCTGGCTCTGCCTCACACTAGTTAGGTGCCTTAGGACAGAGACATTGCTTTTTTTCCTCCTGTATCCATTTTCATCTGTAAAGCAGATGCAATAAAACCTGCTTCATACTTTATTGTGAGGGCTGGTGACCCAGGGCACATACATTTAACAAGGTATCTGGTGTGTCTTAAGAAACTATCAGGTTATTATTACACAGATTATGATGACATACCTCACAGCTGGGGAAAGCATCATGAATACCAAAGGTTTTGCAGCCATTCTCCTCAATGTTGGATAATTCCTATTTTCCACTGTAAATTTAAAGGTATTTTAAATGCTGTGCAAGATGGAAATAAAGTTACTAGCAGGCTTATACTTCTGAAACTGGTTTTTTGTTTATTTGTTTGTTTTGTTTTGGTTTTTGGGTTCTTTAAATTTGATTTTGAACTTAGTAAGCCTATTTAAAAACAGTCTCTAGCCTTGGTGCTGGGTATCAGTTGGATAAAAATGGAGATGTGTATACATTTCAAAAGAGGTGTGGAAATTTGAAGATGTCAGGGGGCTTTGGAAAGTAATATAGTCTGACCTCTAACTTTCAGATGACAAAATGAAGACCACACAGGTTAGGTGATTCATTGGAAACCACACAGCTAGAGACACAGCAATAGCTAAAATCCAGTTCTGATGACATATAAGCTGACCCTTTCATCTCCAGCATGGCGGCCTCCAGCAAAACAGTCCAGAAAATGTTTATTGTGCAGAATTTTTAATTTGTGCAATGGACTTGACCCCTCTCCAAAGACGAGTAAGTTAGAATAGAAATGAGGGACGAAAGCAAGAGTTCAAACATAACACACACATTCACATTCATGTGTGGCATGAGTGTGTGGATGCTTGCGTGTGCTTATGTGTGCATGCATGTGTATGCATGGGCATGCTGTAGGAGGAGCTAAGGTGGGAGGAGTAAGAGGAGGAGGAGTAAGGAGGAGAGGAGGAGAAGAAAGAGGAGGAGCTAGGAGAGAGGAAAGAGAGAGGATGAAGTCGGATGTTCACGTGTCTGTAGCAGACAAAGGTAGTTGGTGTATCTAGGTTGGGTATTGGGTTACACTTCTGATTGTATGGGCATCTTGTTACTGATAGTTACCAAATATATAAGCTTCAGGATAATTTAAGCATTAGAGTCTCATTTTCCTACTGGTCTCAAGTGGATGGTGGGATGGTCTGGGCAATGCCCAGTCTTGTGGCAGAGCCATCTCCCACGCTGATGTCTCTTGGGTGGCAGGGCTGGTGTTTATGGCTGACAGTTTCTAGCTGTGGCGCGATCATGGCCTCCAGCCGAGAAACATGGTAGCTGAGCTAGGCAGAGCCTCTGCAGCTTAGATAGTTGGTTTGACTGGTGGCCAATTTTTAAATAATTAATTCATCAGCATGCCATTGTATATGTGTGGAGGTCAAAAGACACATTGCCAGATCTGTCCTTTCCTTTTGCTGTGTTCTAGGTTGTTCCAGATTGAACTCAGATTTTTGGCTTAGCAGCAAGCACCTTTACCTGTTGAGCCATCTTACTGACCCAATGCCTGGTTTTATTGCTATAGATTCACTAAAATCAATCCTCTACAGTTACGGATAATAATGATTAATTAGCATTTTTAAACCTTGGAAATGTGTGTCCTTTGAAATAGCCCAACTGCTTTAACACACAGGGATAGATTTTTCTTCTACCCTTGAACATCTTTTACATTTTCTTTTGAAGCCTTTGTGATTCTTTCCCCTTACCACAACCAATTAACTTAGTGCTTTGTCCCATTTAAAACACCTTAAAGAGATTCTTTTAAGGAAACCTGACTTAATGAGCCAATGGAGTGCTGAAGAGGTGGTTAGACGGCTTTTTACAATTAAGTAGGGGTTTGAAGATTTTTTTTTTTAAAAAAGCCAATTATCACAACTGGGCCAAACCTTTTATGACCCTTGCATAAAACTGTATGGAATTAACTGTGTCAGTTTTGTACTTTGATAAGGAGGAAAACTGGAGCAGCTGTATGTTTCTCCATTTCATCTTTTCTGATGTAAAACGAAGGAGATTTAAGCTAAGTGAAGCTGCAGGGGAAATATGGGGAACATTTGTAAATAATGTTTTCTAATGTGCCTTATAATTTATTATATTAAAAAGTCTGCTGGGTATATAGAACATTCAAGAAAATGTCATCTAACTGAAGTGGATTTTACTAGCTGAATGGCTTGGTATCCATAGCAACAAGAGATATCGCCACACTTTCTCTTTCCATCCACAATAAGGGAAATAAACAGCCAAAGAGCTTACTATTACCTGATATCCTGATACCATACCTATAAATTACTGTCTGCATGAGATGTCTTGAGAAAGCCTGAGGTTAGTTTACTTTTAAAACAGGACAACAAAAGGAAGAAATAAGAATATCTCACCAGGCATAAAAAAGTGAAGAACCAGCTTACAGAGCTGAGTGGAAGTATGTGAAAGAGTGGTTGCAACATTTCTGAGGAAGAATGAATTGTGCCCTATAACTCATGTTGTTAGCTGATGCCCAAGGTAGAAAAACATTCTCCTTGAGTATTTGTCAAGCCTATGGGTCATCTGGTCAACCTCCATAATGATACAGCTGTTCTGAATCTGGATAATGTGAGCCAATTTCTAACAATCCAAAGATATTCTAAACAGTACATTCAACCAGTTACAATGTTATGCTCTTTGCATATATAATTGATTGTTACTAGATAACAACTTTTTATTTATTCAAGAAGTATGTTGCATATATTTCACGTGCCAGCCGCTGGAAAGGTTCATAGGATATTATATGTGAATCAGACAGTCTCAGCTGCCAGAGATATGAATCTTGCATAGGATCTAGATATCAAATTTCCTATTGACAGTAAAAAAAAGATCACTAACATCACCTGCTATGGGCACATCATTATTTAATACCCTTAGGATCCAACACAGTTTCCTGAAAACAACTGACACATGATAAATCTTGACGGAATACAAAAGCACTAGGGAAAATCAGGATGACGTTAACAAACAGCATCAGAATTAGCTGTAGAAGGGAATTCCTCACAGCACAAGGCCTCAAGCTACCGTTAAAGAACTTGATAATTAAAAATCATTGTAAATAAAGATAAATATGATTCAAGTTTTCAGAAATAAGCAAAGCTGACATGTGAAGACAGATTATACAAACACAGTAGAGACATTTGTGCTTAGACAAAACATCATCTATCCTCTGAGAAAGCAAGCCCAAGCAGTCAGGAAGACAGATACCAAACTCTCTCAATATCTGAGAAGAAAAGAGAAGAAAATCAGCCCAAAGTTCAAAACATAAAACCTTAGAAGACTTAGTATGAACCCTGCTTATGCACACACTTCCTAATTCCCTGAGCCAGAAACTTCTGGGCACTATGGCTAGAGCAGGTGGGAATACATTGAGTCATTGTCTCCTGGCTTGCTTTCTCCATGAAACTGGCCCCTTCAAACACACCCCATGATTTATTTATGTGTGCTGATCTGTTTCCTTTGAACAGAATACAAATTCTGTGAAGACATGCAGTTTGCTCCCATGCAGTGCTCGGAATACTAGAAAGAGCCAACAAACAATTGTTGAATAGATGGATTGTGGAACTTGCTTTCTAGTGGGAGGCAGAGTAAGATTTTAAAATGAAATTAGGAACATAGGTAAGCTACAATCATGTTTCTTATGTTTCTTTTCTCTAAATGTAAAGCGATCATTACTTTATGCTGGCAAACCTACAAGAACACAATGGATTTTAAGTAGAATGTGCACTCTTAAGGAAAGAAAGAAAGGATATTAAAGTGGGTGGGTGGGGAGGTGGGAGGATCTGGGAGACCACGGGAGAGGGAAAAGCGTGGTCAGAGTATATTGTATGGATTTTTTTTTTCAGAAAGAATGCAATGCTTTATGGCCTCTAGCTTTGAATTTTTTTCTACTCTAAAATATTAAGGAGAAACTTCTAGAGGTATATTTATCATTTTCTGTGTGAATTCAGCACATCAATTCTGTCATGAGCCACCCATGGCATCCTTCCATCACTGCTACTCAGCAATGCAGGGACCAGCATCTTCCCAGGTGCTGTTTTACTGAATACATTTTATTTCTGTATTTCCCATTTCTCTTCCAGTGGCCTTTCTTTTGTTTGAAAGCTGCATTACTGGAGTGTCATAAACTCACCCTCTAAGGTCCTGAGCTAAAGGCTTGATTGCCTGCTCATGGTATTACTGGAAGGTGGCAGAAGCTCCCAGAGATGGCTCTAGTTGGAAGAAGTAGGTCATTTGGGCGTGGCCTTGGAGGGTGTATCTTGTAACTATCCCCTCACTCTGTCCTTTGCTGCCAGAAAGTGAATGAATATTTTTGATTCACTACATGCTCCCTGCTCGGAGAGAGGCATGTATCCTGTATGAGACACAGATATCATGTTCTGTAAATGAGCCAGGACAATTCTCTCATGTAAATTCATGCTACACCTCAGTCTTTAATATATGCCCAAATGTGTGCAACTCTCCGAAGTAAATCTTATGACATTACATAACCTTAAGAAGAAAGTCTGTGGATGGGGGAAGGCTCACAAGGCCTCAACCCTACACAGAGAGCTACAGGTAACTAAAGAATGCTGAGAGTGGGAGAAATAGTTTCTTTGGGGAAGAGCACACCAGTTAGTTTCCAATAACCAATGGTCAATCTGAAAATACATAGGAAAAAGTAACATTATACAGACTAAGTGGGCTATATTTATATAATGAAATATACACACATTTACATATGTAATATCAATTAAAGAAAAGTGACCATGATTTGAAAGAGAGCAAGACAAAAGCCCAATTTATCTGTTCAGATTTTTGTTATTCATGGTTTTGATGTCATGAATAGGAAGATTATAAAATTTGCCCCTATGTTTTCTTCTAAAGGTTCCTCCCATGCTTTTAGATCTTATACCTATGTGTTTTACTTGTTTTGAGCTGGATTTTATATGTAAGTTGAAATAACGCCCAAATTTACATTTTGACATGAGGCTACACAGTTAGATGCCAGCACCATTTGCTAAGAAGGCCAATCTACCCTCAATGAATGGTCAGGGCACACCTGTCATAAATCAGTTGGCCAGAGACATATGTGTGGTTCAAAACTCTCGCGGGGTGCAGGCGTGGGCATGGGCGCCCAGCTGACGGTTCGACCTCGCCAGCGCCCGTGGCCGAGCAGTCCCGGAACCGTGGTTGCAGAGGAGAGAGGGAGCCCCGTGGATGGCTGGGACAGAGAGAGCGGGGACCCAGTGGGCCTGGCAGCCGAAGCTGAGTCCCGGGGCAGCCCGCGAAGGTGCAGGGACCGCTGCTGCAGGGGAGTGCAGGGAGAGAGCCCCGCGGACCCCTGGAGCAGGGAGAGTGCCCCGCAGATGGCTGCAGCAGGGAGCTCGGGGAGGGCGGGGAAGGCTTTCCCACTTACACAAAGAGAGTCCAGAGTTCCAGGAAACACGTAGAATTGAAGACATGGAGATTTCATTGACCATGATAGTTGTATCTTGATGTGAATGCTCTCCCACAAAATACCAGGAGGGGCTCCATTATATTGGGGAGTGGGGAAAAAGGAGGGGCTATGGAGGAGGCAGAGATCTGTTTCACACCCTCTACCTGTTCTGGGGGCATGGCCAAACACACCAGGATTTCTACAGCCCCACACATATGCATCCATTTTTGGACTCTGAATTTTATATCCAGTGTGTGTGTGTGTGTGTGTGTGTGTGTGTGTGTGTGTGTGTGTGTGTAATGTGCCTAGTATTGCATATATATGTTTGTATATTCATGTATGGTGTGTATGTGTGTGTGCAAATGTGGCATGTGTATGTCTATTACATGTGTATGTGTGTGGTGTAAGTATATGTGTGTGTGCATGTGGTGTGTGTGTATGTGTGGGTGTGGTGTATGTGGTGTGTATGTATCAGGGTCATAGAGTTTTCATATTCACCAATGAGTAGTAAATTTTAAAGCAGTAAGTACAAATCTTCTTGCTTTATCCTTTGCCAGAATTTCTTGGGCTATTTTTGGTCCCTTGAAACTCCACTTGGTTTCCTGCAAAGATGTTTTCTGTGACTCTGATGCTAATGGTGTTGACTCTGTAGGTTAGTTCCGAGGACACTGCCTTTTCACAATGGTTCACATCATCTGCTCTGCAAGCATGGGATGGGTTTCCACTTAGAGTTCTTAGGACAGAAAGTCTACAATTTTTTGGTCCATTTCTTCCCTAAATATTTAATCTTTTGATACAATCATGAGTGGAGTTGTTTTCTTGAGTTCATTTTCAGGTTGCTCATTGTGCTTCTATATATGTAAAGCTGAGAGCCAGCGAAATGGCTCAGGGGATAAAGGTATTTGCTATGTAAGGCAATGACCTGGGTTTGAGCTCCTGAGTTCCATGGTGGAAGAAAAGGACTCAATTCAGAAAGTTGTCCTCCAATCTCCACAAGCCTGCAGGGGCACTCACATACACATATCAATGCAACGCATAAAAACACACATAATAAAAAATTTTTAAATATGGTTTGTGTTCTGAAAATTGACTTTTAGTCCCAATAGCTTTTGATAGATTCTCAAAATTTTTCTATCTATAAGCACATGCTATTTGTGAATAGAGATTTTCTTCCTTTCTAATTCTTTTTCTTGCTTAATGTCCTAGACAGAATCTTTAGCACGGTGTCAGATAGGGAATCAAGGGTTGGAATTCTTGACCATACTTGATTGCTTCATCAGTAATGAGGTTAGCCAGCTAGCGATGTGATTATCTAGCTAGTGGTGTGATTAGCTAGCTAGCCTTTGCATAGTGCCTCTTTTCAGGTTGAGAAAATTCCTTTCTATTCTCATTTGTAGAGATTTCTGCCTCACTGAGCTGGCTATGGGAAAGGAGAGCCTGTTCTTCCTTTGGATACTATAGATTCTCACATTTCTTGCTGAGTTTTTAACAGATATTCTTGACTATATATGTCACTTGCTCTTTGCCCTCAGGACCATGTGCATTTATCTTTAACATTCTCTGTAGACATCGAGAACTCACAGTAGTCCAGGAAGCCAGCACCTCTTCATCTGATGGGCTTATTCATTGCTGGTGCACAGCAAAAGAGCTATGGCACCTACGTCACCAGCTTCATTAATGCTAAATGGAGTGGCAGCAATGGTGACATGGGGTAAGATCTCCTATTAATAGTGACAAGGTTCTTATGTCAAGCACTGGTGATCTTCTCTAGTGAGATCAAAGGAACGAACAGAAAACAGCTCATCAAAGGCCTGGGTTTCTCAGTAATTGGATAGACACTATTCCAGACCACACCTAATTAGACATCTAAAACTCAACCTGTTGGGCGGCCTTTGAAGAAGCTGCAAACCAATTAGCAGTTTTTATCTTTCAGAAGCACCCTAGCAAATAGATTTTAATTCAAACTCAGCTTGACTTCTGGGCTGTGTGGAAAAATAAGGCATCGATGATGTAAAATGAGAAACTGTTGATTAAGTCTCATCTGAGTTTTAAAAGCATAATGCTTATAAAAGCTCTCGTCCTTTGCAATAATTACATTTACATCCACCCTGATGAAAATGAAGTACAGCTGAACTACAGGGTGCTTGGCGGCTCCTGGAAGCATTTCACATCACACAGTCGTGAGCTAGGTGCTGAGCAGAGAGATGCAGCTGTGCTTACGTGGTGAATGGAAAGAACGGAGTCTTTTTGTCAAAGCCACTCTCGTCTTTGATGCTAAAATCCAAGAATTACAAATAAGTTTGAAATAGAGAAACCTGTGACTTCTAAAAGTGTCACTGGAGGAATGTATTATGGGAGCCTGGGGATACCCAAATACATCTTCTATGACATTTGACACCAGGGTGCTTTATTTTTCCCTCCCATGATGGACTTGAATTTATTTCCATAATACTTTAGTATCTCCTAAGCAGAAGGTATAGGGACAGCAAGAGCTTGACATTTAGCTCATTAGTTTAGAGCTAAGATTTCCCCTCCTGGTGCCTATGGTTACCACAGCACAGTCTCCCCGGTGAATACCTTCCCTCTCATCTAGATCCAAAGCCAGTAGGCAATGACATTTACCTAGCGGGCTCTTGTTTCGGAAGTCAACTTTTAAATCCTTCCTTAGAATCCATGCATGAATTTATTAAATTTACACATACAAATTAAGTGATAATATTCATGAACTTGCCAACTCTGTACCAAGACCTGTTCATGGTCTCATGCATACTCATTCTTTATTCATCACAAGAACCTCAGCAGGCCTATGAAATCAAGTCCATCAGCAGCACAATGAAATCAAGTTACCGTCTGAGATAACAAGGCTGCCGAGTGGAAGTGCTGGATGGAGCCCAAGACTGGACAATCCCTAAAATGCTCTACCGCTATATGAGTTTCTTTGAGCAACACAGTAAGTCATCAGCAGAGTGGTCCAAACGAGAAAGTCAGAATTGCTTCTGAGCTTCGTCTCTCTACTTACTAGGTAATTCTCCATGAAGGTCCATATATGCATACAAGTGTATAAGAATTTTGTCATTGTGGCAGGCAGATGAAATTAATACTCTGACTGCAAAACGCCTGACTAGATTCTTAGCATCATAAGATGGATTAAGGCTGGGAAAAGTAGACCAATAAATACAACTAGATTTTCAGATATGTTTTTCCGGAGAACAAGTGAACTTAGGAAGATTATGATGGCTCCATTCAAAAGGACAGTCACCAGGACATTCACCAGGACAGTCCTAAGGCATTTTCCATGTTAACGAGATAAAATTTTTGACCTGTTCCCCAACTCCAGCATGTAGATGATTGTACTACACCTATTCAAAGCCATCAATTTCTAGGTAGAAAAAGGTGGTCAAAATCCAAAGCCTGTTGTACTAGAGTTAAGATCTAATGAAGTAGATTATGCAAATAAATTATTAATTATATGACAAGACTTAGTACCTAGTAACATGAAAAATATCATGTAATTGGTCATTTGAAGTTGTAGACCTAGCAGTACGTTTAACCTAAAATCATCATTTATGCAATTTACTTAATAAGCTCTTTGAGGTGCAAAGATATCCTCTCACAAGCCTTTGCATGTCTCTGAGAGTCTTACATAGGATAGGCAGTCAAAACATTATGATAACTTGAACGGATTCACTAATTAGTCTCTATTAAATGTTTGAGAAGCACGTCTTACATTTGTGATACACGCAAGCTGAAAATCTTGAGGTCGCACAATTGGAGGAAGTTGCCTCTCTTTACATCTGTGCTTCCTTGTTAGGAAAATGGAGTTAGCCTAGAAAAAATCTCTCGAGATTTCTTCCTGTTCAGAAAGCCTCTATTCAGATCAGCAGCCTCTGTCACACTGAAGGGAAGGTTGGATGTCAAGGTCATACACACAGGTATTTATTTACCTTAAGGTCTGAGCTAAATGTTGGCACTGCTTCAGGTAGATGGTGGCGCGTGTAAGAGATTAGTAGTTCATGAAGTAAGTTTCCCACCATTATGAGTCACAAGCTGGTCAATGAAGTGGAATCAAATGGATGAATGATGGAAAACCCCATCTGTGAATTCCTATCTGGGTTGTGGATGCTCTTTGGGCTCCAGTTTAGAATTGGGAGGGAAGCTATCATTTCATCCAGTAGAGGGAGCCAGACTTAAACTTTAACCAGAACATAGAGTTAAAAGTTAGCATTTTATTGAATTGCTTGGTCTAGAAAGAAAAAAAAAATACATGTTTTGATACTTAATACAGTCTGGGTCTTATATTATAAGCATAGACTGTTTATAGGATCAATACTAATTCTACAAAAAATTTCCCCTAGTGACAGATGAGCTTAAAAAAACAAAACAAAACAAAACAAAACAAAAACAAAGCAAAGCAACAAATCCCTCGGTATTAAGTTCATCAGAAGTAGAGGGATGTTTATAGAAAAGACAGGTATGGTTTTAGCCTATGAGTATTTGAGACTAGATTCAAAGATATCCTACCAATCTACGGCAGTGAATATATATAGTGGGCTAATTAGAAAAAATGACATTGAAATAAGAGATCCTCTAACCCAGCATCACTGAGATCTTTAATGAACAGCAGAACTGAAACCCAGATGTGTTACCTGTGTAAAGATGGAGACAGACCTGAGGGTGAGGCCAAGGAGCAACTAGAAGCCAGACTGAGGTGTAGCTTAGATTCCCTCATAACCCCCACAGACCACACACACCCCTCAACTCCAGCCTCCAGAATAGTGGGCCTGCTGTTTAAAATACCTCACTGTGCAGTATCTTACAGCTGCCCCACAAAAAGCAGGGTGTTATTTCATTGTTTGGTGGCATTAAGAACAGAAGTATCTTCTTAAGTGTCACCTTCAGTTATTATTCATTTTAATCATTCAAGTAAAGAAAGGTGTTTTAGTATTCCAAACAAATATAAATGCAGTGTTAGTACATGGATAGACAAAAATAGAAAAACAAAATGAGCATTCACACAAACTAGGCCTGATTTCTATGAAGAGTTTATTGCTTCAGATATCTTTATACAGTTATAAACATATGTGAAGCTTTTAACAAAAATGTTTAACTTATACATACTGATTTATTTGCTAAATGATCCACAGCTTCCACAAAAATAAATTTTTGTTTTCTCATGCTCAGTCAATAGCCCAGTGCCTCTGAATGTTACAAAATGCTTCTGGAAATTGTTTAATCAGAACAGTCATCCAATCTAGCCCCCTTTTCTTCAATGTGCCAGAATCACCCTCCTTTTTTAATCTTTAAATCTCACCAATTTGTTAAATACGCTGGGCCAACTGTTTTACAGAATGTCCCATCTTCTATATTTATCTGGTTATTTTTATGTGGTATCATTCATGTTTGCTTTTTCTATCTTTTGTATCTCCAACAAACTAAAATAGAAGTAACAGCTTATGTGTTCAAGTTAAATATTTAGCTGGAACACATCACAGGTGATGGTTCATGTTTCACAGCAAACATATATACTGTATGTAGTCTAGTGAAGTCCCCAAATAGAATGCTTTTGACTCTTGGATCCCATAGACATTTTGTATTATAGCAATCTCCTCTCTAATGCAGGAAGTAGTAAATATACCTTCTAAGTATGTCTGTTCTTCAGGAAATAGGCATTTTCTAAATGTAACTATCAACTTAATTTCCATGCAGGAAGCTGTAAGACATGAACTCCTAACACATAAAAACTGTTCAGTTATTCTAAGATCTTAAGAAGACTTCCTTTACCTCGTCCATCTCAGTCTACCTCAGAAATCTCTCTTTTACTTGTTTACCACATAGTTTTGAAGTACCTGCACAAGTGTTCTGGAGAATACAGCTAGAAAATGTTCCCACCTGCTTGGAACTTCTTCTAACACAGAATGGATGCAGTATACAAATCTTCATGCAAACATATGTAAAGAGACTTAGTAATGGGTTCTTAAGCTCATTTTGTCATGTTTTCCCATCCCCATGCTTGTCTGACTCTCAGAAGGCCACCTTGTAGGACCTCCACTTTCTTGGAGACTATATATCCCATAGTCAGCCATACTTTCCTTTGGGAGAAGTTAGACTCATTCTTTAGCCAAAGGCTTGAGCAACCCCAGAAGGTCCAACCCCACCCCCTTTGTCTACACAGCATCATCTCTAATGACTCTCACTGGCTTTTCGTAAACTTAGCCCTCACTTTCTTTGAACTGAAAACTGCATGTCTACCACAGAAAATTCATCTACTCCTTCCTACATCTACTTCCTGATCCTTCACATTTTCCTGACATTCTCCTAAACTATAACACTTCCCAAAGAGCATCATTCACCTGTGCTACAAAAGATCCCTTTGTATACTCTATCAGACTTTAAACTACTTACGAGGAAGAGGTGCCTGCCAGAAACACTCTATGGTTTCCCAATGTTCTTTTCTTCATCTGGCTTAATCAGAAAAACACCTCCAGATTCTGTATAGTTTTTGGTGCTACTTTAGAAACACTTCTTTGTACAGTGAACTTCAATTTTTCAAAAGCTACTGTCAAAATATGTATTTTGTTTCCTTAAGCAATGACTAAGGGCTTTCATGTAGGCAACTCTTAACTCATATAAACAGCCTTTCTCTAATTGTTGATATCTTATCAACTGCCCTGTGAAATACTTCTTGAATTGGACCTTTTGTGAGTTTACATGTGTTTTTAATAAAAATGTGAATCAAGTCCATCTAAAGAATACTGTACTGAAAAAACAAACTTTTACTGCCTTTCATCCTGTATCTCTCCTTATTTTGCAATTACAACTTGAATTATACTGGTAGCTCAAGGTACAGCATTAAATTTAGTTAGATGAATTTTTTGTGATAGGACCTGAGATTCTGATTATAATGTATTCATATTTTTTACATTTCCAACAAAGAGACATTAGGTACCTATATGAATTCAGCCCATTAATTATTAATGTAAAATTTCTTATTAAACTCATACACTACTGTAAGCATATAGAATAAAATAATTGTATCCCATAAATACTCAATTTCACTTACATTAAAACAGAATGTGAAAAACTTTGAGGTGCCCATGTCTATACTTGGGTATATCTTACTTTCTGAAACTCTTTCAGAAGCCCATACCCAGATTTTCTTTTCTTCTGGGTGCCTCTCTTTCTCTCAACCCTAGATGTTGACCAAGCAAAAGTCAATATCTAGATGTGTCCTCAGGAGACTTTTTCTGGTTGCCTTTGCAAAATCTGCTTGCTCCTTTCTTTCCTGCGTCTCCCTAGTTGATAACCCAATGGAATCCAGAGGAAGCTGAACTTAGCCATAGGTTCAAAGACTCCAGTCTTCTTAGGCCAATCAAAGCAGAGAGAATGAAGCAGAGATTACACTAGGGAGAGGGAGACTCCTGAGAAAGAATTCCCAGATGTAAGAAACAAACTCATGAAGAGACAGTCACATTTTTTCCTCTAAACATTTTGGGTCTAGATGTGAAGCCTGAAATATCCTCAATGATTATACGGCCAATCTGAGGGTGGAGGCAAGAAAATTGCAGAGCCTGGACCATGCACTAGGTAGACATATACCTTACTCCTTGTGGCATGAGATCATAAGTATACACATTGTATAACTCAGGAGGATTTTATCTCTTGCAGGAAGAAGAAAATATGCAAACTAACATGTCACTGTAGTAGTCGTTGAGACTAGCAAATCCAAAATCAGCATGTGGTCTAGAGGGCTGGAGATCTGGAAGAATCCATATTGGAGTTTAAGTTCAAAGACCATTTATAAAAGAATTAATTTTTGCTTCCAGATCTGTTACTTGTTCTGTTCAGGCTGCCAGCTAGCTGGTTGTCCTGATTTGCTTTCTGATGTGTGATAAAACACTGAACAAAGCAAACTTATGCAGGAAAGAGTTCAAAGCTTATGGTGCATATCAAGAGAAACCAAGACAGAAACTCAGGGCAGGAACCTAGAGGTAGAAACTGAAGGAAAGACTATGAAGGTTCCCAATGACTTTATCAGCTTTTTTTCTTATACAATTCAGGGCCACCTGCACAAAGATGACAATATCCTCAGGGGGTTGGGCCTTTTTTTAATCAAGAAAAATGTCACTACAGACATGCCCACAGGCTAATCTGATGAAAGACTGAGATTTGCTCTTTCCAGTTGACTCCAGCTTGTGTCAAGTTGACAGAAGCTAGCCAGCACACTAGCTGAGCCTAGTTCATGTTTTGAAGATCAATCTGTTTCACACAAACTCCACAAGCTTAAAATGTCTCATCTTAAACAGTCACAGAAACATCTAGAATAATGTTTGACTATATGGGCTGTGTTGCTTAGCAAATTTGACATATATGATTATCATCATAACCACTGTATGGTTTCATAACCAATTTCTTGAGAGCTCACCTCTGGAATTTCCTAAGCTTTTGTGTCATTAGCTATAAACATTCTCTCATTGATATCATGCTAAGTAAAAGAATAACGTCCCAATTTTGCATTAGTTTTTTAATAGCTGAAAATAAGACATTGTGTAAAGGGAGCAGAGAAAGGTCGGTACTTGAAAACTTCTGGAAAGTTAAGGGTATGGTAAAAAAAAAAACCCAATGGTATAGATACTGGAGAAGGAAGGGTATTGCATGGTAGCTCATGTGAGCCCAAGATTCAATATTTCCAATTCTGTGAGAAATTAAAAGTTGTCAACACCCAAAAGACACCCCTGAAAGCGAGTCTCTACAAGATCATCTACTTCAGCATGCAGATAGGAAATAGCATGCTTACTTAAGCTATTTAACTAGTAATAGGGATAGAGAATTGGTGTAGGAAATGTAAGAAAGTAGAAAGTTAATGTTACCCTGAACCAAGAAGATAGGACTCAGAGCATTCATGTTAGATGTATTTCCCCCTGGATCATAAGAAACACATGAAAAAAGAAGGTACCACAACATGAAGGCAAAGGACTGATGGACAAGTATGACCTTCTGCCAAGGGATGCAATCAGCCAGAAGGAACATAATGGAAAAATTGTTCTCGGTCCACTTCCTATGTCACCTGCTGGTACTCTCATTATGCCAAGGGAGCCAGAATGAGATTGCCAGATAAAATACAAGACATCTAGTTGAATATGAATTCAGATAAGCATATGTACTTATACTATATACATATGAGATATACCTACATTAAACAGCTACATTTATCTACAATTCAAATGTATCCAGGCATCCCTTGTTCTTATTTGCTGAATCCCAGCAGTAGAATCCAGAAGGCTTCTGGACCTACAGAAGGGCCGCTAAGCAGCATCAGGGCTCAGAAGGGACCACTCATGAGTGTATTTGGGGCAGTCATAGTTCTTTTCCTCTTGACTCATGAAACTCGATGTTTCTCTTCCCACAAAAATGACCTACTTTTTATTGTTGTTCTAGTTAGTGCCCTGGAAACTCTACGAAGGATTCTAGGACAATAACGATTTTAAAAAGTAAAATATGTAGAGAGCTGAAACTTTTAAGATTTCATAATTAACTTTCAACTACAGTGTTCATTAGTATTAATGAACTCAGGAGAATAAAATAACTCTTATCTTCTAGAATCATCATAATTGAATTATCATTTCCCTATAAATATCTTTCAATATTGCTGCACACACTAAGAGTTCAGGCTTCTTTACTTCTCTCTTAGAATGTCCCCCTCCCAAATTTATGTTGAAGTTTAATTGCTTTTGTAATATTAAAAGTTGGAATCTTTAAGACAAAATTGCCACCAGAATAGTTGAGAATAGACTAGTGTCTATGTTAGGTTTATCATTGTGATAGAATAACATATAAACAAGTCAAAACAGGTCTTGCTTACTTGATCTTGGAACTTGAGGAGTTTCCATCCATTGTCATAGGGATGACATGGAGAGCAACTCATATTGTGGTAGCAAGCAACAGAATGACATATATCTACACAAGTATTTCCTCGGTCTATCAGATGGCATAACCCATGTCCACAAAGCCCCCTAGAGTTATTTGGATTATCCTCACAGAGGCGTGCTTTACTGACTTCCTAGTATTTCTCAGTCAAATTGGCAATGAAGATTACAAATCACAACTCTACCCCTTGTAACTTGATATCCAAACATGTCTCTCTAAAGCAATGGTTCTCAATGTTCTTATTGCTGTGGCACTTTAATACAGTTCTTCAAGTTGTGGCGACCCCAAGCCATAAAATTGTTTCATTGCTACTTCATAACTGTCAATTTGATACTGTTATAAATTATAATGTAAGGATCCTATATACAGGACATCTCACATGTTACCCCAAAGCGGTCACAACCCATAGATTGAGAACCACTGCTTTGAACTGTTCTATCCCTGGTCCTCAAAGGGTTCATGTTCATCTCATAACCAGTCTATCATTGTCCAAAAGATCCCAAAGCTACAATATTATTCAAAATGCTGAGATTCAGGATGTTATGGATTTAATCTGAAATTACCTCCCCATAGGCTCAGTTTTCTTCTCCAACTACAACTTGTGGTACTATGTGAAAGGTATGGGGCCTTTAGGTGTTGTGGCCTAGCTTGCAGCTATCTAGAAGAAGTTGTAGCTAAGCCCTAGTTCATTCCTTTGTTCTCTGTCTCCTGGTATTTATTAGTTTTTTTTTCATTTGTGTGATAAAATACCCAAAAATAAAAAGACAAAATAAAGGAGGAAAGAGTTTATTTTAGCTTATGGTTCCAAAGGAGTTAAGTTGGGACTTAAACCTGAAACAAATTGTTAAGTGAGGTGCCCATTAACATATCTAAATGAACCTGGCTGCAGGTTCTCCGTGTATAACTCAGTTCCTACCTGGTACAGAGTATAGCTAGCATACTCCACCTTCTACAATAAACTTCCCTAGGCAAGAGCCTGAGCTGTCCTCCCCCCAGGGGCTCTTTCTTATATAATCCAGCCCTTTGAGTTACCTGGCATTTGTGATCTACTCTTTACCCTCTTGGTGAATCTCTTGGCCCAGGCTGCCCCTGTGGCTCCTCTCTCCTACCCAGTTTTGCTTTGGTCACGGTGTTTCATTACAACAATTAGAAACCCCAAGACAATTTGCTAAAAAAAAGTCTTTTGAAAAACCAAAGAGCACAATGAAAGATGCCAATTATCATCAGTTATTAAGGAAACACAAACAAAAAACAATTCATAACCACTAGGATGTTATAGTCAAGACTTTAAAAACAGCAACTGTAGGGAAGTCTGAGACAAATACAACATAGTTCTGACATAGATCAATCAGGAGACAGTATGGTCCCTTCCTAAAAGACAGTTTTCAATAATAGTCAGCTCTGAGGTCCAGGATTTCTTGTAATATATGGTGTCCAATTCTGGTGAGATGAGCCGTTAAATCAATTATCTAAGGAAATCCCCATCAGTTCAAGCATTTTTCTTAAAGAGTTAGGCTTCAAACTAGTGTTTAGAGCTCATTTGGTGTTTACTGAGAAACTGTATAGATTAGTTGAAGAAATAACCACTGTTTAACTATAATGTTTTCCTCAAGTGTTTTAAATGAAGTATCTCTTATTTCATTATTCTGCCAATCAACACCAAAACTCATTACTAAAGTTAGCCTTTGTAGCAGACCTAGGTCTTTTACTCCAGGTGTGATGTTTGCCAGTGCAATGATATCCACAGGAAACAGAGTTCTAAGGTAAAGATGTGGTCATTAAAACTTTCTGCCCATAGAAAAGAATTGTCTATCAAATGATGGCACAGTATGTTGTTCAGATATTTACCTTACACACAATCATTTATGCTAGAGCTTTTATGGTATTTATGGAAGGAACTGGATGAAGGTCAAGGTCATACTACTGAATATTAGTAATGATTAAACTTGAATTTCAGAAATTAGAAAGAAGAGCTATCTTAGACAGGTATCACCTGGAGTAACCAACAGATAAGTGTTAAAGCAGTATAGGCAACTCTCCTGGGTGTTCTTGGATTTTGGTGCCAGAAGGTCAGTGCTCACCAAAACCACCCCAGGCAATAACTCCCAAGTTCATTGTCTGTCTCTCAAAACTATTAAGGAATCATTGACAAGGAGCTAGCAGAGGGAACAAATATTTATTAAGGTGTGGTAGTTAGAATGAGAATGGCCTCCATAGGGTCACGTATATGGGTCCTTGATCCTTAGCTGATGGAACTGTTTGGGAAGGCTTAAGAGGTGTGGCCTTGTTGGAGAAGGTGTGTCATTGGTGGCAGGCTTTGAGGGTTCAAAAACTCATGACATTCCTAGTTTAACTTTCTCTGTCTGTTTGTGGATCAAGATATGAGCCCTGCCTGCTGCAGCACCATGTTTGCCTGCCTGTTGGCATATTCCCTGCCATGATGGTCATGTACTCTAACCTTCTGGAACTATGTGCCCCAAATTAAATACTTTCTTTTATAAGTTACCTTGGTCATGTTATTATCACAGCAATAGAAAACTAAGCAAGACATAAGACAGGTGGAAACGAACTTATGAGAGGCAGAGGGGCTGCAAAGGTGGAGTATCGCTGTGCTGACCTGCTTTAGAGTTTTGTAGAATTTATGGCAGCAATTGGATGAAGGCCGAGGTCATCCTTATTAGGATGCATCACAGGTTGGACCAGTAAGGGACCTCCATATCTGTCACATACGTCTTCAATCTGCCCAACGGAGAGATGACCCAACAGAAGAATGGTCACTTGTAACTTGCTCCTGCTCCATCATAAGGTCCACTGGTACAGGATGCTTAATTCCTGTCTCAAATTTTTATGAATGAATAACATACATATTTATGAGTGCCTTATGATATTTCTGTATGTAACAAAGACACATGCAACTAAACTGGCAAGAAATGCTTATTTGGTATATCACATTTTTTTATTATCATTTTTTCTCATATGACTTAGCAGTCTCTGACATTTTGTCAATCAAGAACTATACACAGTGTTCAATTAGCATTTATCATTGCATACTATTACATATCATATGAAGAAGGTATCGGATCTCCTAGAATTAGAGTCAAGACAATTGTGAACTGCCATGTGGATGCTAGGAATTGAACCCATGTCTTCTGGAAGAGTAGCCAGATCTCATATCTATGGACCATGAATTTCAATCCATGAACTATTTTTTTTAAAAACTAAAAATGATATTATAGGGCAGAAAAGATGGCTCAGCATTTAAGAGCACAGTCTGTTCTTGCAGAGGACCCAAGTTCAAGTTCCAGCACGCACCTAAGGTGGCTCACATCTACACATAACTTCAGCTCCAGAGGGATCTGATGAGTCCTCTACAAGAACTTGTTCATGAGCATGTATGTGCACAACACACACACACACACACACACACACACACACACACAAATATGACTAAAAATAAATAAAATTTGAAAATAGTGATAGGAAACAAAAGCCAGTGAACCCATTCTCAAAAGAAATCAAATTCAGATTTATCTCAAAAAATCAGCCAGAATTCAGAATATGCTATTAACAGAAGCCTGGTCTACTGTATCCTGCATATATTGTGTCCTACTCTATGTCCTGGGCAAATTCATACTCAGAACCCTAGGCTCCAAGCATGACTATTGGGGAGATATGGTGTTTAGCAGGTAATTAAAGCTCAGTGATGTCATATGGGTGGGATCCATCCCAACTGTACTGTGGCCTTATAAAAAGAGAGCAACTCTACCCCTCTCCTACATCAGAGGACACAGCAAAGCGCCAGGAAGAGTCCCTGCAGTAAACAAAGCCAGCCTGATACTTCATTTTAGACATTTTCAGCCTCTGGGGGAAAAATGGACTTCATTATATAAGCCACTTTGTCCTGCAGCCCCAGGTGACTAATACCATAAAGGACCTAATTTATGGGAAGGAAAGTCAAGACAGTCCTAAGATTTCTTTCAATCTAATCCTAGATGATCCTCCAACAACCTCCTAAGATCTCACTGTCTTATCTCTTCTCTTTTACAGAATCAAAAGATTTTACCTTGAATAAATGAAGTAAAACTAGCTACCATGGAAACATGAAAGCCTATTCTCTCCTCTCTCTCTCTCTCTCTCTCTCTCTCTCTCTCTCTCTCTCTCTCTC
>NW_021604599.1:8844669-8850091 GCF_004785775.1 Grammomys surdaster | reverse complement strand
CTCTCTCTCTCTCTCTCTCTCTCTCTCTCTCTCTCTCTCTCTCTCTCCTCCCCCACTCTCTCACAGCACCACTGTAGGACCAATGGAGCCCAAAGTTTAACTCTCAGTCTCATCTTATCTAAAATATAAGTGTAACCTATATTTTTGTGTATGTCTTTAATGTGGAGGGACTAATACTGGTTTCTGACAGGAGAATGCTGATAGGATGGAATAAACAGGATAGAAAACAGGACCAGCTAGAAAGAAGGAGCAAGCTACCTCTGGTGTTCTATAAAGTGGTGGTGGTAAATTCAGTTACAAATTGTATACTTCAAAGTACCTAAACACAGAACTGTGAATGCTTCTAACACAGAGAAGTGATAAAACTTTGAAAAGCAAATTATCCAACTTGAACACTGTACATGGTGTATTTCATTTTTGATGTTATGTTGGTTTTTTTTGTTGGCTCGTTTTTGTTTTCTATACTTGCTATGTAGCCTAGCCTGGCCTTTGCCACTTGATCCTTGGGACTCAGTCCCCCGAGTGCTAGGAGCATAGTCATGCTTTGCTGCACCTGGCTGTACAGAGTATACTTATATTGAAACATATTATATGGCATAAATATCAACAACTACTATGTTGTCACTAATTTTTTAAGTGAGAAGGTGTTGGGTGGAAATGTAGCTCAGTAGTACAGTGTTTGTCTAGCATGTGCTAGGCCCTGCATCTACGTGCTAAACAATCACAAGTTGGATAGTCCATTTTTGTAATAATAAAGGAAATGCATATTCCACACAACAAAGATTGCAGCCAAAAGTGCATCCTAGAATTGTGTGTCTTTTCTTAGTGGCACATCTGCAACATTTGGGGGAAATATGCTCATGGGAATAGGGATATAAACATTTGCTTAGATTTGGAAGACTTTGTGTTTATTATGAAAATGATTAACTACTACATTTGTTATTTTTCATTAGCTTGAGAGTCTGATTGGATACATTGCTTTTTAAAGTGGGATAATAGGATTGCTAGCCATAGATGCGTAGAGTTTTTGTTTTGCCTCTGAATTAGCATAAATCCCACTCTCATCATGCCAAGTGTTGATGCCAAATCTTTTGGAGCCATTGAGGTCTGTGAACTGAGAACGGCACTTCCTGTAGACTATGGAGTACTCATCTTGGCGTGGACAAGCCTACAACGAGAAAATAATACCAATGATCAGTGACTGAAGTAGATGTTCCGAGGAGCATGCACCAAAAGTTGGTTTTTATGGCTAAAGGTAAATTTTCAACAACTGATTAATTTAGTTTTACTAAATGCTTCCATGAAGAACAACCAAACACTGGTTAGGCATTTTACAAGTACTTCCAATTCTGAAAGAAGAATCAAACTCACTGTAGTTTTAATTTACAAGACATAAAAATGTATAGTAGCATGCGTGTAAAAAATTTCTAAACTATATACAAGATGGAGTCCAACTTATCCATTATGGTAATCTAAATAAAACTAAAGTAATTAACTACTTTCTTTCAACGCTTTTTGTTGGTGAGTCAGGATTATTCTGAAGAACAGTATCTTGTGTTAAATTTTTAATAATTAGTATTAAATCATGCCTTCCACAGTGGTAGATATCAAGCTCCAAGACTCATTCTTATGAGAAATTTGACTCAAAACAACCCAATATAGTTTAAGCCACATCAAGCTTCATAGTAATGAATATGATGCTATTGTTGATCATTTCCCAAGGAAGCAATGGCTCTTTCTGACTATACCAGGAGTGACGGCAGAGCTACAACATAAGGCCTGATAAAAAACTCATCACCTCATCTCTGCTTTAAATCAGTTCTAATTTTAAAGCATCAGAACAAGATTAAAATGAAACTGCCCAAGCTATAAAACTGTTAAACAACACCAAAGACACTCTCATCTCAGACTTTTTTTTTAATTGACATTTTAACCCTATGTTCAATTGATGTGACAATCATGGGTTGACCACGATGGTGGCTGTTTATGCCACTCAAGGGGCAAGCTGTGGACCTTTGTAAACTTTGTATATTTGGTAAACCCTCAAGGCTGGAAAGTGGCCAGGCCCTACCTGAGGAGTTCTAGCAGCTCCCCCTCCACCCTGCCCCCACCGCTTCTCTATGGATGGATATCCATGATAGATGGATGAACAGATACTACTCTGTACCAAGAGAACGGAAGTACCAATGACTGCTATGGCCTGAGTTAAGATGCTATTCGAAGTGAAAGAGCCGAGTACTCAGAAGAGATGGATTCCATAGTATGTGAATTTTAGCTCAATAAAAGTATTTAAAATCAACATGTGCACCAACAGGAGTGATTCTGAAGTTAGAGAAACCAGAAAAAAGATTGCTGCCTGTTAACTCACATTACAGTACACCTGCCAGCTGAACAAATGAGCCAGTGGGTAACAGTTGCCAGTCTCTGTGTCATAAATACCCCTTCTGGTGCCAATTTCAAGTGACCAGAGAGGTCAGAGATCCAAGGAGGATGTGAGCTTAATCTTCCGTACAAAATGTTGAGCATTCATCCCAGCTCACCCTGGGTTTCCTCTCCCAGTGTGTAACTGTCAGTGTGTAACAGGGTGACCTCGGCCCAGAAGTAGGGGGTAGACTCTAATAGGCCTAAGAAAAGTGATATATTTTCACACCATTCTCAAGTCAGCAGGCCTTCAAAGATTAGGACAAGTCATTAGAGACCTTGCCAACTTAAATGAGAAAGCTTCTAGACCAGATTGCTCCTGGAAGCACCCCTGCAGCCAGTATATTGTGAAATCAAGTTTTTCTTTTTATTTATTTTTCAGTGTTGGGTATTAAACCCAGGGTTCCCCTAGCCCCTGAAGCCAACACTTGTAAAAGGCAGATTGGAGAGTCAGTAAGAAACAGGATACATTGTAGTATCGATCCTTTCCTGAGGTCTAATGTCTCCAAAATATGAGCCAATCGATTGTTTTTACTGCCTGATTCAGTTTAAGCTGGATTGTGTGCATCTGGCTAAAAGCATCTTGACATAATTTCTCACGCAACATGAGAATACTAAGGCCCTTGGAACAAGGAAAGGAGTCAAAGCCATGTCAGCAGAGCAGACACTAGACAGTGAGAGTCTGATAAAGTGCAGGTCTGGGAATCAGAAAGGTTGAAACAAAGCAGGCATTCAGGAACAGCAACAAAATCATTAGGAACTGGGAAGATGAACTTTCTCATTAGGAAATAAAACAAGGAATCTTTCAAAGGAAACAAAAGCCCTGAGATGGACCATGAAAGAATCGGGTACCCCACAGTGACTGCAGCTCAGACCCAAAGGCAGAACTGGGATAGTGGGAGTCCCAAAGAAGCAAGCAATTTGGAGTACCATGTGAACCAATAAATAGGGGGAGTTAATTTAAAAAATTAATGTGTTTTCCCATCAGTGTATATAACTACTTATTTGCTCAAATGGAGTTTTAAAAATGTGTTTCAGAACAATACTAGTCAAAGACCAAAGTAATGCTGGCTTGCAGCCTGAAAAACATTTTCCCCCCAGCAAGATATTAGCCTCATTGTAAATGCACAGGCTTGGGGAGTTGCAACCCCAGTGGTCAAACAGGAGGTCACAAGGTTCCTTTAGATGTATACAGAAACTATCCTTTACTCCAATAGCTTACAGAAGACTTGGGGTGGGAAGAAAACAGGGTCTATCTAGGAATCCTTAGGAAGAAAAGTTGAAAGAGAAGGAAACCAGAACAGCAGAAAATGGCAGTGTTTTTCCCATGCTGGCTCTTTAACCATGAAGGGTCTCTTTCTTCTGGACAGAAGAAAATATAGTAGATAATTTATAAGAAAAGTATGTCTCCTGGCCCCGATCCAGTTGAGAACTTTTAAAATTGGGGCTCTCTCACACTGCCTTTTACTTGCTTTGGATGGTCAGTTGCCTAGAAAGGATCTCTAAGAGTCATCTCTCCTAAGCTACCTTGGCCAACATCTGGAAGTAGCTGCAGTTCTGAAAGGGGGATATTGATAAAGATAGCATTGGAGTGGGGATAAAATGTGAGTCCAAGAGGCTTCTGTGGCATCTCCAGTACCAATGAGACTGGAAAGGGGTTCAAGGCATCTTCAGCTAAGCTCAAGGAAAAGGGCTGTGAATTACATCATTGATCCATGTTAGCCACTAGTGAAAAGGAAAGAGCACTAGAGTGCCTTGCTCCAGATGGGGGCAGATAGAGAACACCATATTCAAACTCTTCTCTTTGGGTCAGGAATTCATCAAAGACAGCACCTCATAACGCCATGCCTAGGACATCAGCTGGGACGACCTGAAAACTGAGGGTTCCTTGAGACCCAGGACCTGGGAGCCTCTTCTCATTGCAGGTGATAGTTAATGGTACATTTCCATTGGGCTATGCTCTTGGCTATTGGCTAGAATGACTGCACAGGCCCTTCCTGTGTGTGTACCTGGGCTTCCTCAGTGGGGACCAAGTTCCGAGGATGAACATGAGACAAAGTGAATTGGGAGGAATGTGCACTGGTTTTAGTCAAAGTCACACAGCACCATTTCCAGCAGAGATACAGTTCATCCAGATTCCAAGGCAGGAAACAGATTTAGCTTCTCAGCAATGGGCATCCATCCATGTGGGGTGGAGCATTGATTACATTCATTTTTAACACACTTCTTTCTCTCCCCTTTTGGGGGAGAAACATAAGTTGGACTAAGAAACTTATATCCCCCTTGGGTCAGATAATTTTCTAGAAAAACTCACAGTTGTGTTTTTAGAGTTCTACACACAGCTCTGACTGTTTATTTCACAAGGATATAAAGCAAAATCATCGCTGAGAACAGGTGCATAGGCTGAAGTCCAGAGGATGCCAGGTGCAGACCCCTGGACTACTATCCCAGTGAGCTGAGAAGGATAAAGCCTCTTCGTAGGGGAAGCTCATTAAGTAATCCATGCCCAGAGTTCTTATGGGGCACTGGTCCATCCAACTTCAATCTACATGTACCAACATTTCATACTTAGAAGACGAAAAACAGCTGTTTGGCACAAACCATGTGGGTTGCATGGTTAGCTTTGTCACAAGGGAGCCACTCTGATAAGGGAATTGTGATCCTCAAAGCCAAGTTTCCAGATGCAATCCAGACCAACCTTAGAACAAGAACTTTGAAAAGATAGTAGTCTTGGCTTTGATTCATTAGTTCTTGGCTGCACATGGGGCACAAGAGATGATCTTTGACAAAATGAGAGTATTTTCAAGAGAGATTGAACTGGACACGGGATTGCTCCTTTAATACCCCCCCACACACACACTTAGTAGGCTAAGGCTCAAGGGCTGTCTTGAGAGCCTAGGCTACAGTGTGAGATCCTGTCTTTACAAAAATTTCAAGTAGTTAGAGAATTGGGGGAGAGAGAAAGAGAGGGAGAGGGAGAGGGAGAGGGAGAGGGAGAGGG
>NW_021604599.1:8839009-8844569 GCF_004785775.1 Grammomys surdaster | reverse complement strand
GAGAGAGAGAGAGAGAGAGAGAGAGAGAGAGAGAGAGACTTAGATATACTCTGTATAGGAACTAAGTTGTAGCATCAAAAGGCTCTATCCAGAGAGAGAAATTTTTGTCCCCAGTGATAGAGTTGGTAAGAAAAAGTCTAGCTACCAGTTAGAGTCACTTACTTTCAAACACAGACAGTTATAATATGCTCAGCACTCCAACAGAATACCTAAAACTCTTACCTAGCCTTTCCTTTGTGGTTGTAGAAAGAGTTCAGAATTCTATGTAGAAACAGGCATTTGAATTGCTACACAATGCTGGTGGGCCCAGTATTCAGTGCTACCAAGACCATGGTTTCTGCCTGTTTCTCTGAAGCTGAGCTAGGATTCGATAGACTTTTCTGAGCCCTCCAGGTATACAAGGGTAACTGAGAAGACTATGTGTTGTGTGTAGTACTAAAGGACTTAGAGAAGGGACGTTTCACAGAAAGAGCTTAGAGCATTTTCATGCCTAACTGGGTACAAAGAATCCAAGATGATTCATAGCATCCAATCTGCATGCTGAGGAGAGTTGTAACACCACTAAAAAGAATAAGACACGGAGATGGGGGAGGACATCTTTTACAGGGAAATTATGAGTCACATTTTATACATTTCTAATTTGAGATGGCATCAGTACAAAATGTTTATTTGGAAGACGCTGCGATGGGACAGATGGCCTGGAGAGAAGTCAGTGCCCTACACGCAGCAGTGATCACCAGCAGGGGAAAAAATAGCTATAGAGAACATCACAGGTACCATGGCTGGTATCTGCTGTAGACTGTGGATTACATAATTGTACTCCATGAATTTCCCTGAGGTTGAAAACTGTACTGTAGCTACGTGTCCTTGCTCTGGTGTGCACGTTTTATTTAGGATAAAGAAGCATAGTTCAGTCACCCACTTCTGATCCTCATAGAGGTTATATAGCTATCCCTTGTGTATTTTTTGAAATGTTCTCGTAAGATTTAAACTATATAATAACCAAAGATTGTACTCCCAGAATGATTGGTGCAGAGATAATGGGGCAGATGAATTCTCTGAGGTTGTGGAAAATTGGAGGAGCAGAGTTCTGAGAGCCAATGGTGCCCGTGACTGGGTCTAAAAAAAGCGAGAGTAGAAAGGATCTGTGGTAGGGAAAATACTGTACATCTAAGAGGACCAGGGAGGTTAAAGTGTTCAGCGGGAGCTACTTACACTAACTTTGAAAGATGCGACGGAAGACCTAACAAAATGCAGCGGGATGAATCAATTTCTAGTCACCTGAGCACATGCTGCTCAGAAAAGGGTTAAGGGAGTTCAATAAAACATGCTAGTAATAGGTAGAGGAAAAAAAAGGAATGCTGGGGGCTAAACAGCCTTGCAGCCACCAGAAGCCACTGAGGCTGCAGCAAGAGTGTAAAGAAGGCTAACCTTGGGGAAACTGGCTAAGGAGGTTTCTTCTTCCCACACTTTTTTCTGCCACCCTGTTTCTCTTTTATGGATCATGGCAAGACCAGCTAGGATGTGACCATAGGCTTCTGGGTGAGTGGGTTCCTCAACTGACCTTGACGTAGTTCAAAGACAAGTGTCATGATTTATTCTATAAACTGATATACCATTCATAGCACCTTTACATAACAGGCTTGGCCAAGCCCATGTCACCCCACACCCTGTGCTTACTGGATGCTACATTCTTACTCTTTAGGATAAAGGAGCATGGTTGAGTCACCCATATTCTGGGAATAAACCACTCCTGACTCTACCAGAGGTTATGCGGGTACCCTTATGTATCCTTGAGTACCATTATCTCCTGTACCAGTGTCCCTGATAAAATGACAGTGCTGTTCCTTAGCCAACTTGTGTACCAAATCCTCAGCCAACTATTCCAAACCTTCCAACGTGCCATTCTGAGGTTATACTCATACTGATTTCATTTTATATTCTTGGTTCCTTTCTAGTTTGATAGTTTTATTTTTCAAGGTCATTTTCAGTTGGAGACCAGCCTTCTGGAACGTTGTTAACTGCCTAATTTTGTATCATAATTTGAAAGCAGTCTCGGTCCCTCCACCCAGCTCATCTATAAACGTGTATAATGGGTTGTTTCCCAGCCAAATCAGTCACTATGAACTAACCTTGCGTGTACTGTAAAGACAGCCATTACCCGCCTGGCATTAGTATAGCAAATGCCACCCTGCCCAAGTATGCCCATAAGTACACTCATTTTGGGTACCTCATCTACTCTTAAAAGTCATTTGAAGCAGCTATCATCTGATGAGACTGATGTGAATGTCACATGGCCAAAACCAAAGTATATATAGTTTATAGATTGCCTGTGAGATCTTCTTTAATAATTTTTAATATACATCATGTATAAAAATTCTATGACTCCTATGGACGTAAATAAAAATCATATCTTCCCTTAGTAAAGTCTTCTAAGTACATATGCAAAGCAACGTAGGAGGAAGTGAGCAAGAATCCTCCTTTCCTGCCCTGGGTGGCCCTGGGGAACAGACCTTACACATCTCTGCACTAAACTTCAAGTGTGCTTGTTCCTACAAACTGTTATTTCCTCTCAATGGTTGTATTATTAAATAAAATTAAAATTAATCATCCAATGTAGTAATAATAAATGTGTAACTAGTAGGGATAATAAATATATAATTAGCAGGGTGTGTTTTGTTATACATTTAAGATGTATTTGCTATTTCTTTTTACTTAATACATTTTTAAAGGAAAAAAAATGTGTCATTCCAAACACCAAACCATAAGCAAATTTTTTTACCACAAATAATATAAAGACACATAGATTGTGATCACAAATATAAAACACCACACAATTAACAAATGTAGTCCATATAATAAGATTTTATGTGAACAATCACTTCAAAAGATAAACTGTCCTTTTAAAGTAGCATTGCACCACTTAAGTTCCAGGCAGTAGCACTCCCCGAAGCCTATGAGACACTAGCTACCGACACCTACTTCTTTCTAAGGTGCATGCTTTAATTAATCCTATCACTTCAGTCATAGGAAGCACACATATCATTTTTCTTACTCTTTGGTCAGGATTAGGACGCTTTTCTTTGACAATTCTTTATTTGTATTTATAACCATATGGTATGATATATTGCATGCAAATTTGAAGCCTAGGATTCTAGAATTTTAAAATATTTTTCCTTTACAGAAGTCCTATGTGTTCTCTTTAGAAATCAAACAGTTGAAAAGAAGAAAGTCAAATCTCTCATAGTCCCACATTCTTTGATGCAGAACTGTGTTTTGTGACCTCGCCTAGAGACAAAGGTCCATGGTGGCTAACCACTGTTAGGAGGAACATGATAATCAGGACAATGGTGACATCCTATAGAAAAAATATGACACTAAATATCACTTCAGAGTCTGACTTTCCAGTAGTACAGTCATGGAATATTAGTGACTCACCAATGAACAGAAAATTAAAATATTTATTATCCAGTTTTCAGATTGACAGACTAAAATGCTTACCAAGATCTTCAATCAAAAAAAAATCACTTAATCATAAAACAAATACTTTTATAATAGAACAGAGTCAATGAGACAGAGTCAAATCATATCAAATAGTTGAACTAACAGAGAACTTGAAGGGAGGCAGGTAGACTAACTTACCTCCTCCAAATCCAGGCCCCAGTCCCACCCCCAAATCTATAGCAGCTCAACTGCTGTGGCCCCTCCTTGCTATCTGATCCCATTTCCAGCAGATCACTTACATCTCCTCCAACCTTCCTCCCTACTTAACCTGTATCCCAAGCCCCGAGTCTAGCAGGCACTCTCTGAGACTCCATCAGCCAAGCATTCTAAAGAAACAAGGAGATCAGATGAGCAGGTAGGCAGGCTTCATATCTTTATTTTCACTCTTGTCCTCCATATCCAACTCCAGTCTCATCTCCACCTCTGTAGAAGACTACCAGTTGTGGCCTCTCCTTATTCTCTGCACCAATTCCCAGGGACCTAAACCGATCCTTGTAGAACACCTTGCTTTCTTCCTTCCTGTGGATTCTCTCACCACTCTCGCCCACCTCTGCACATCCTTATTTCTAAATGTTGACTTCCAATTCGTAAAATTTATAGATTCAATGCAAAACCCATCAAAATTCCTACACAATTCTTCATGGATCATAAGAAACAATTTTTAGTATCATTTATGAAACCACACACACACAAAACAAACAAACAAAACAAACGAACAAAGAGGTTAACTAAAACAATCCTGAATAGCAAAAGAACTGTTAAATGTATCACCCACCATCGCTGACCTCAAATTGTACTACTTGTACTACAGAGATATAACAATAAAAAAAAAAAAGCATGGGATTGGCACAAAACCAGACACATTGATCAATGGAATCAAACTGAAGTTCCAGACAAAGTCACACATCTATGGACACATGACTTCTGATACAGGAGCCAGAAATACACACTGGAAAAAATATAGCATCTTTAACAAATGGTGTAGGTCAAACTGCATGGCTGCTTGTAAAAAAAAAAAAATTCAAATAGATCCATACTTATTACCCTGTACAAAACTCAGCTACAAATGGATCAAAGACATCAACATAAAACCAGATACACTGAACCTGTCAGAAGAGAAAATGAGGAATAGCCTTGAACTGACTGGCACAGGAAGACTTTTTGAACAGAAAACCATTACAAAAGGCACTAGGACCAACAATTAATGAAACTAAAGAGCTTCACAGCAAAGGACAGGGTCATAAGGGCAAAGGGGCAGCCTGCAGAATGAAAAACGACTTTTAAGCTACACGTCTGGTATAAGGTAATAACCAAAATATATAAAGAACTCTAACAACTGGATATCAAGAAAACAGTCCAATTTAAAATTGGGTACAGATCTAAACAAAATTCTCAATAGAGGAAGTTCAAATGGTAGAGGAAACACTTAAAGAAATGTTTAGCATCCTTAGTCATCAGGCAAAAATCAAATACTTCAAGATTTCTTCAAATATCTACCAAAATGGCTAAGATCAATAAAACAAATAACAGTTCATGCTGGTGAGGATGTAGAGCAAGGGGAACAGTTATTCGTTGCTGATGGGAGTGCAGCCTTGTGCAGCCACTGTGGAAATTGGTGTGCTGGTCTCTCAGTAATATTGAAATAAATCTACCTCAAGATCTAACTATGCTACTCTAGGTCATGTAACCAAAGGACAATTCATTCTACCAGATACATTGCTTACCACATGCATTGCTACTCTATTCATAATAGCCAGGACTTAGAAACAACCTAGATGTCCCTAACAGAAGACTGGATAAAGGAAATGTGATACATTTACACAATAGAATATTACTTAGTTGTTAAAAAATGAATCATGACATTCTTATAGGTAAATAAATAGAACTAGAAAAAAATCATCCGGAGTGAAGAAATCCAGACCCAGAAAGACAAATATGGTTTATATATTCACTTATATGTGGACATTATCTCTGAAGTCAATGATAACAAAACCACAATTTGTATAACCACAGAGGTTAGGTATAGAGTAAGGGACTAGGGATACATATAGATCTT